>NW_026901051.1:0-274002 GCF_033783945.1 Neopsephotus bourkii
AGGTCGAAGGTAATCCTGCCCCTCTACTCTGCTCCTGTGAGACCTCACTTGGAGTATTGTGTGCAGTTCTGGTGTCCTCAACATAAAAAGGACATGGAACTCTTGGAAGAAGTCCAGAGGAGGGCCAAGAGGATGATCAGGGGACTGGAGCACCTCCTGTATGAAGACAGATGCTATGGGCAGTGTCACCTCACACTAAACCATGTCACCCGAGGCTCTGCCCAACACGGCCTTGAACACTGCCAGTGATGGACCATTCATCACTTCTTTGGGCAACCCGTTCCAGTGCCTCACCACCCTAACAGTAAAGAACTTCTTCCTTATGGAATGGGCTGCCCAGGGAGGTTGTGAATGCTCCATAGCATCCTTAGCAGCCTCTTATCCGTCTATGGAGCTTTCCTTGCCCTCCTACCCCATTTTCTTCTTGTCAGGACGCAACACTCCTGACCTTGGAGAAGGTGATCCTTGAATATCAGTCAGCAGTCTTGGGCCACTCTGCCTTCTACAGCTTTATCCCATGGAAACTTACTAAACAGGTTCCTGAAAAGGCCAAGGTGTCCCCTCTTGAAGTCCAGGGCAGTGAGCTTGCTGCATGCTCTTCTCACTGTCCTGAGGATCTCAGACTCAACCATCTCATGATTGCTCCAGCCAAGGGTTCCCTGGAGCATCACATTTCCAACCAGCCCCTCCCTGTTGTTGAGCATGAGGTCAAGCATGACACCTCTCCTTTTTGGCTCCTCTATTTCGTGCAAGAGGAAGTTGTATTCCAATCGAGGAACCTCCTGGATTGCTTGTGCTGGGCTGTACCATCCCTCCAACAGATATCGGGGCTGTTGAAGTTCCCCATGAGGACTCGGGCCTGTGAGCGTGAGGCTGTTCCTATCTGTCTATAGAGCACTTCATCCACAGAGTCCTCCTGATCGGGCGGCCTGTAGCAGATCCCCACAGTAATGTCCCCCATCGCTGTTTTACCTTTGACCCTGACCCACAAGATCTCTGTTGACTCATCACCTGTGCCCAGACAAAGGTCCATCCTCTTCAGCCTATGACTGACATAAATAGCAAGTTCCCTTCCCGATTTGCAGGGCCTGTCTTCCCTAAAGAGCCTGTAACGTTCTATTCCAACACTCCAGTCATAGGAGCCATCCCACCATGTTTCTGTGATATCAGTTATATCCCCATAGATGTGCACACATCTCTAATTCCTCCTGTTTATTCCACATACAATGGGCGTTTGTTTAAAGGCATCACAGTATTCCAGGCGCAGCCTCACAAGTGCCCAGTACAGGGGGATGATCACTGCCCTCGCCCTGCTGATACAGGGCAGGATGCTGTTGCCCTTCTTGGCTGCATGGGCACAAGCTGGCTCATGTTCAGCTCCACCAATCAGCATCACAGGTCCTTTTCCACCAAGCAGCTTTCCAGTCACCATTTCCCAAGCCTGGAGCACTGCACAGGGCTGTTGTGGCCCAAGTGCAGGACCCAGCACTTTGCCTTTTCAAACTTCATACCATTGGCCACAGCCCATTGATCCAACCTGTCTAGATCTCTCTGCAGAGCCTTCCTATCCTCCAGCAGATCAACACTCATGCCCAGGTTGGTGATGTCTGCAAACTCACTGATGGTGCACTTGTCCACATCACTGATAAAGATATTGAATAGAACTTAGTACCATCTTGTTCCAGGTAGTGACAAATAAAACACAATTTTCTTCTGTAAATACAATGTAAGGAATTAAGAACAGAAGAGAATAAGGCTTGGAGAGTGGACAACTATAAATAACATATGACTTTCAGCTGTGTTAAGTTACAACTAGATTTTAAAAACACAAAAACAATGAAAATACATTTTAGAGATGCGCAGAATGTTTCCATATAAATTAAGAGAGACATTCAACACATTCTTGACTGAATGCTTACCTTTTAAAATCAGGTTTCTGACATCCAGAGCAGCCAGGAAATGCTAACTCCACTCTCTGTAATGCCCCAATATACATAATACTGTCATACTCATCATGGAACCCCAAAGCAGACTGGAGCCAGGATACGGATATATAGGGTAAGGACTGAATTTTATAGGGTAGTTTTTTGTTTTAAATAAGCACACACAACCACAATATTATGCAGTTTTATAAGATTTTCTTTAATCTTTACCTTATATCCCAGGGACATAAAATAAATCAGAAATCTTATAAAACCATGCAATATTGTTGAAAAGGGGTGGCGGTGGAGGGAGAAAACTTACCTTACCCTTAATATGCCTGCTCCATTCTGCAGTGGGTTTCTGTGGTATGTGTGACATCACCAGCCTAGCATTTTCTAGTGATGTCACACAGAGAGGGAGTTGATGATCTGCAGCTGCTTTGGACATCAGACACCTAAAGAAAAGAGATTGATAACTTGTTCAGTTCATATATGTTCTCACTAACCTATTTATTGGTCAAATACCAGAATTTCAGACACTGAATTCAATGGCAGTTTTGAGTGAATAACAGTCCTGACGAGGTCACACGTTCGTACTATACAAAATCATCTATAATTGAAAGTGTTTTCATTTTGAAAATGCTTAGACTTCTCTTCTACAGTAGAAGTTCCCAAAACTCAGTATCTTCTGTTTTATCTTCAGCAATATCATCCTACATAAGTACCTATCAACAACTAACCTCTGATGTTGTCTTAAGTCTAATACTGTATTCCTCCTGAACACAGTCAGGAGGAATAACCTGTAGGAATTGATAAATCCACTTATGACATCTCTTAAGCAGTTTTATCTTTGAGCATTTACCAGCAATTAATGAAAAAATAACTTTTAGCAGCCATCAAACTTTTTTAGTTTTTAAGACTTCAGCTTGCACTGATAATCTGCATCTAGATAACTGATCACATGAAGCTATAGGCTAAAATGGTATCTCATACTCTCTTATTAAAAATTACAAACAAATGAAGTAAAAAAACCAATCCAACTAAACAGTAAATTTCTTGCTACTGAGAGTATCTTTACCTCATGACTTAGCTCATTACTACGAAACGAATTTTCATTCAGACATACAGCCAAGTGTTCTGATTCCTTCAGGCAAATTCCTCTGATTAATCTACTGCATGTATTTTAAAGATATAAAACCCCAAAATACAGGAGGAAGTTCACTGTCAGCATGATCTTACTATCTTTTTGAACCTCAGACCAGCGAAATTATCCAGCACTGAACTGTCACACTTTGCCCTTTATTAGAAAAACTTCAAGATATTAACTTAGTTCTGTAACTCATAAAGAAATTGGATGTTACAAAAATGCTGTGTCTTTTAAGCTGTTACGAATCTTACTTATATCCCTTTCATATTGTTTAATTTTCTTAACTCTGGATATACAAATATTTCTCTGTTCTTCAGCTGAAAATCTTAAAATCAGCTGGTTTTGTTATGCCTGTCTGCTGACAGGAATGCTCTGAATATTATTTTCAAAATAATATGCTAACTGACATAGCACTGTGAAATGTTCTCTGTACACAGTAGGTTATTGAGTTTATCTATGCCAAAAATGTCCCAGATTAAACGTATGATTATTCATTAATAACTTTGATACAGAATCCACACTTCCACATTTGTAATTGTAGAAATGTGTACAATAAAATTTGTTTAAGGAAAGTTTCTTAGCAAACATTTATTGGAGGGCTAGCTGCACAAGCAAAGGCATGAAAAATTATGGAAAGTTAAAATGTATTGCGAACAAAATAGAAAACACACAGAGAAAAAATGATACTGGAGGAGCTAAGAAAAATGGGAGACTGGGCCAAAAATGCTGCAAGCTAATGAGATAGGTAAGAAATACCAGAGAAGAAAAAGTAAGTATTGTGGAGCATATTTCAAAATGTGAAGCATAAAACTGACATTATCCATTCATACTATACAATGAAACAGCTGGCTGCATTTCCAAAAGCGCAATCTCTCCTCAGAAGTACAAGAAACTGTACGGATGTGAGTATGTAAAACTCAGATTCAAAATTCAACATCTGAGGCTCGTATCAGTTTAAAAGATGCAGGCAAGCTGGAGAAAAGCAATGAGGTTATTTAACTACAAATCAAGTTTTTGGGACAAAGAATAGAAAAAGAGAGTATTTTAGATACATTACAGATGAAGATGCACAGTAACACAGAACCTAAGCTGAAATTTAAAGAAAACGTTTTAGCTGCAAGACTTCAAGTAGGTCTATTAAAATTCTGTTCTCCTAAATATTTACTGGAATAAGGATCTCCTCATCTGCATCTTAAACCTGCACATGTGTATACAAACACAGATTTCTCAGACTATAATATTATTTGTTTGCATGTACATTTATGTAAATACAGTAATACAGATGAAAACAAGAACTGAAAACCCCTTACATGCAAAAACCTCAAGCATGGTACATATTCCACTGGATAAGGGAGGAAGAGGTTAGGAGGAGGGAGGAATGGGGAAAAGTAAGCTCACCTCTTGCTAAAAAGTGAATTAGATTTAACCCAGTTATTAAGTTTCCACCAGGCCCAACTGAAAATACATAGTAAGTTTTTCCACTTTATTGTTTCTAAAGTTGAAGTCTGATTAACTAAAATGCCAGTAAGAGCCCTTACCTATTTTTATGGTTAGGTGACTTTCTGCTGAGCATTCCTGAGAAGTCCCTGTACAGTCTTGTCTAAACACAGTTTTCCCATCAAATATTTTCAAATATATAGCAATATTTCCCCTTTCATTACTGTACACAGAGGAAATATTTTATAGACTTCTATTTAGCAAATTATGCCATTTTGCATTAGCCTTGCCATATATTAAAATCTTTTAAAACAAAATGCAGCAAATCATAAAAACCCAGAGAACAATCTCTTGTATTCCCATGATGAACATAAACTTCCACTTCCTATGAACAAATTTAACAGCATCCTGTTTGGAGTTTAAAAAAAAACAACCCAACCAGACAGATAATATTACGTTCCATTCTGCCCCAATATATTCTTGTGGATAGTCTCAGTATCCTACAGATGAAAATATGTCTCTGAATTTTCAGGTGCACTACAAAATACATATTTCTGCAGGTGACATGGATTCAGAGGTACAGAAAATCTCCGTTTATTTTCAGCCCTTCTGACTCACCTCCCTCATACAGACAAAAACATTCCTGTGTCTTGGGAAGTACAACTGTCAAATTAAGACCTTCAGGAACAATATTAGAAGACAGCAGAACCCAAAACCTTTATAAAGAAGGTTTTCATCTCTTTTGCTATGAAGTCAGGAACATCAATGTGTTACAGACCACTAAAAAAACAACAGAATCTTCAATACATTTTCTAATGACCCCAACTAGTTGTGAACCTGGCTGGTATCTTTTGACTAATTCTCCTTTCCTTCACTTTGTCTGACTTCTCTCCCCACAGGGAAGAGTCTAGTCTCCTTCTCAGGAACGTACTGTCCTTCATCTATTTTAACCTTCTCGACTTAAGTGTGGGAATCCGGGGCACCAGCCTCCTTTCTCACTCCCCCAACAGTTATGCACTTACCAATCATATTTGCAGAGAGTAATTCAAATCCAATGGTGCTACCAATGTAAATACTTGCATTTCAGTAAACAAGGAATCTTTCAATGTTTATGTTCCTCCAAGATACTCTATGCTTCAATATAATCAAGACAGGGTCTAGAATTAAGCATCCTTGTCAAAACCCAGTTCACATGCATACTACAAAGTCAGTCTGCAAAAAGTTCACTATTTGATAGAAACATCCACAATCCCACCAGTTTCACAGTACATAATAGCAAGAAAGAATTTGAAAAACAGTAACAAAAAAATAAGTTCTGCTATGATATGCAATAAATACATAAAATTGATCTACAGAACGGCTTAACAGTTTCATGCAAAAACCCAACGACTTCAGATCACACAAGACATTGATTATCTGAAATGGAGTAAAGAGATTTTCGTTTACTCTGCAACTCCCACTGATTTTACCTGACACAGGAGAGAAGGCAAAACATGATCCAAAATGATAGAAACTGATAGCTGTTATCTGGCATACTAATCAGGATAGAAAGTGCTACTTTACTATCCCTTCTCACAAAAGAAATTTCATATAGTGCACAGAAGCCTTTAAGTACACTAAATAAATTGGCTAAATGATTCACTAGTACATATGTTTGCCAAAATTGTTTTTCATCAATACTGCTGGCAAGTAGGTTTTCAAGTGGAATTAGGCTACTTTGCATGTCTTGATCAATTTGCTAAATCTAGCAAATTTGTAAGAGCTCATATTCAGCTGAACTTCCACACTTATGTATGCAGTCTAAATTTTCAGCAAATATGAGGTAAAAATACAATAAAATCTCAACAGAATTTTTAGCCAGTATGTTCTACTTCATATTTATAACTGTCTACTTACTCCTGGCTTTCCCCACATCTTACCTGTGTCAGAATTAGCAACAGAACAGACATCAATTTTACTAGAATTTAATTCTTGTTATGGTAGATTCCTTGGGGATTTCTTCTATTAATTCCATTTTTACTGTACTTCTTAATCACACTGCTTTAAAGGATCTCACTTCACATGTCCTAAGGAACATTCCAAAGCCAGAAGACAGTCCAGCTTAGACATTCCTCAGGGAAGCACCCTCCACCTTTTCACTAGACAATGCATAGAGCATTAGACTCAAGTCCCTTTTCTGCACCTCCCTCTTTCTGACTTACAGTCAGGTACTCAGTTAACTAGTTAAACCAACTAAGTTATTATCTCTCTCTCTTTCTCAGTGTAGTAAGTGGCAAGGAGAAGAACTGTTTAGTAGCTGAAGGGACCGACTACTTAGAACACCCCTTCTTGCAGTATCACGGACAACTTCACTTGCCACAAAATGGAACGTTTTTGTGTCAAAAGCAGTCCCACTTTCTTTTGCCCAGAGATGCTCATTCCTGCTCTTACTTACAAAGACCTCTCAAACTGTGGCAGAACACAAGCGAAGGTATTTGTGCAACTGCATGATAAATTTCACTAGAAAACTGACCTTGGTTACAAATACTTCAGGAGCAGTAAAAGTGGTTAAGCTGATCACAGAGTAAACATGCAGCTGAAGAAAGAATTTTGCCACCTTCTCTCATGGGGTGGCACAGAAAATATAAGCTGCCAGAGACAGGATAGGAATTATTTATTTGGCAGTATTTTGGCTTATGTCAGTTGAAAACATATATGAAATTGCAGACCTGCTTCATAACTATGGCTGGACTTCAAAAGTGAAGCAGACCAGGAAGAAATAACACTAGGACTGAATTGAACTTCTGTTTAAATAACTGAGGTAAAATTTATTTTTCCTCCCTAAATAGTTATGGCAAACTGGCACAAAGCAGATCTCATCAATGTTGCAAATTCACCAGTCATCAAGCAAAAGCACAAGACTTTTTAAACAGAAGAATACTACCCATAGCTAATTCAAAAGACAGCACAAGTGTTCAAAAGAGTATAGAACCAAATTGTTTTAATCAACCAGTGAAAAAACCTTTCCAACAGACTTATTTCATTATTGTAGAAGAAACTGGTAGTAATGCCTGCACTTAAAATTACCCATGGCTTTCAATTACATAGCATTTTTCTAATTTGCTTTTAACTTGCCAAACAAAACTTTTCTGTGCTAAAAATCTCTCTGGTCATTTTTTGGCTCAAGCTGGTGTTCTGAGAAGTGACAGATACAACTGGTCCAACTACCTACAAAAAATGCAGAACGGTATGTTTACTCATGTTAAAGAAGTCTTACAGCTCAGCTTTTTCATTACAGTCTCCAGTACTTCCAAGTTCTGGAGAAGGGATTCCTTTTACATACTCTAGAATGGTCTCCTAGGAAACAAAGGGCAGTTAGGACTAAGAAAAAGGTTATACTTTAAAGTCTTCATATAATTAGACAGCAGTATTTCTAATGTGTGTTAGTGTCATAAGCTTGAAAGCTTGCCTCAAGGGTTTCTCTCAGTAGCCTGGGCAAACAACTACTGAAAATGCAATTACCAAGCAGGTTAGTCACGAAGAGATTCCTATGAATCCATGTAGGTCACCACTGCAATCAAAAATCAATAAAGTTATCACAAAGTAGTAAGAACATCATCACCTTCAGGTCAAAACAAGAAAGGCATCCATGAACAGCATGAAAATTAATACCATCAAGTTTTCATATTAGGTTAAACTTCCATCACCAAATTAGAACAATGTTTTACTTAGTAGACTAGGCACTTCAGACAAGCTGAAACAAACTCTGTCCTAGATGCTTCTGAAACTGCCGCTGTCATTTGTGTGCGACCTGAAGAATGAAATTCTGATCTCCTCCATTTTTTAAGGTATCTAACCTAGCTATATATAGTATTAAGACATCAAAATGAAACTGTAATGAATTCCCTTGCAAAATAAAACCTCATTTTTGCAAAGCAAGTTTACCAACTATTCACCTAATATAACATCTATTTGTATTTTTAAAAGTGAATATGAAGTTTGCCTGATAATTAATTTTTAAAAATCAATACTTCACTTTACTGTTTCCTTATCATCACTTCAGTAATAAATTACAGCCTTTTAAATTTACATAAAATTTCTAACCACACAAGCGTTAAGAGACCCAGAATCCGGATCTACAGAATCACACAGAAAGATTGTCCTTACCTCACAGCTCCTGAATGCTGAATGAGTTGTATCTTAACTCCCCTGTATTTAGGTGGGGTTTTTTTAAGACGGTGCAATTAGAACTAAACATAGTATTCCTGCTAAAGTCATGCAACTTATTTACGTAATGACATTATCAGATTTCAGTTCAAAGAGCAATTATGACATACTTAGCATTTGTCTACCCTTGAAGAAGTCTTGTTGGTATGGTTTGACTAGCAGACTAAAAGTCTCATCTATACTAACATTATTGATATACTGATGTGTACTCTCATTTTTTGGCATTTTCTTCTACTGTTGACATAGTCCTCCTGATAACCTCTTGACAATCTTACCATATAACCAATTTGCAGTTTGGCAACTACAAAATAATTTCAGATTAAGTCTAGTTTTATTCCTTTGGATATTTTAGCAACTATTACACCAAGTGTCTCACTGAATGGGATCCTAATCTATACTGCTTGTCATCTAGCATATCTCTGTTCCCCATTTAAATAATTTAAGAAAACATTGGTTTTGCATGAGACTAAAGACACACAGAAATCAGCAGCCTAATTACTAATGTATAGAAAAAGCGGTATTTTTAACTGCTACTGTTCACAGAAATGCCACAGAAATGCCTATCAAATGTTTAATAAACAAAACTGTAATGGAAGAAAGTATAATTTGGATGTAGAGGACCATTTAAATGAGTACTATTCACGTATTTGAAACAATCCACCATCTTGATGAGAATCACTGCCTCCTATAAAATCCCAAATGTGTTGGGTTCTCTTGTCTAACCATTATTCATTCGAGGTTTTCAGCTGCATAGACTGAGTGATCCAGTGTACATTGGTAAAATTTGTATCTCAAACTGGTATCAAAAGCCAGATAACATGCTTTCCTGGGTTTTATTCAACCCACTTGAATAAAAATTAAATAAAGCCAATTTGAATAACTTACTTGCAAACAAAAGGAGTTAGGAATCCTAATAAGCAACATGAGAGTCAGCTCACAAAATTTATCACCACTGCATAAGGAGACATAAGGATCTATCCTGCAATTGCTTTTTAGGTAAGAGATTGTCCTCAGGGCAGGATGATCACATGTTTATTAGAAATTAACTGCTCCTCGTAAGGTATAACCACTATCCACAGATATTTCAGCAGTGAAAAGTGTTAACACAGTTATAAACTTATATAAGAACATTTTGAACAGAGCACTATATACAGAAAAGATTAAGATTACAGTCTCCAGGTATCAACCTTATGAGGCTTCATGCAGTTACTGAACAGGCATGAAATGTTCAGTTGACAAGCCACAGCAAACAACTGGCACTGTTTTATACCCACACAAGAGAAAGCTTTTAACATCACATACCGATTTCTTTTTAATGTCCTCCAGATCTCTGAGTTCATTCTCAATCTTTGTGATTAATTCCCTGAGTTCATCAAGATTAGTGCAAATAAGCTAAAAAACAAATGAACACAAACACTTGGTAATGTGGGACTTGAAAAATGCACAATGAAGTTCAATCAAATCCAAAAGCACATGTTATTACTTAGTGCCACCATTTGGTTTTTATTTTTCTTACAGTATTTTCAAACATTAAGAAGAAAAAAAAAAAAGGACTTTATGAAAGGAAGAAAATCTAGTAAGAAAATCATTCTTCAGAAACAAATTCTTCAGACATAAATCATTCTTCAGACATGGCTCATGTCTGCAAGCTTCCCTTTCAAAATGCAGGTATTTCTTAAAACTCCTGTGAATGACTACCACAAATTTGTCTCAAGTATAGTAATGAGCTGGAACAGGTTTCGGTACTAAACAACTCCCTGGTGAATTAAAGTAAGCTAGCTCTGGACTACAAATAATTACACTTCTTACAATTTCTTCCTGAACATATCTGTATGTGCTTACACAGAGTTAATCTAGCCATGTTTATCAAATCTACCTACCTATGTTTTGAAAAGCTGTTATACTCTTCTTATTCCTGTCTTTAAAAACTGCTCTTTACATTTTCCCTTTCAGAACATGGATATTATTTCCTTTAAGATTTGTCAAATGAAAGTATCTGTATGTTTGGCTTACCATCACTTAGGGCAATTAAAGACTTAATAGGTTCTTTCAGTTTACTGTACATTAAGACCTGCTTATTTTTAAACACCCTGAAGTGGAAATGTTTTCATTAATACTGAAAACATGCTGAAATAGTTTCAGAAAACTAAATCCAAGCCAAAAAAAGCAGCAAACCCACAAAAAAATCTTTTATCATACAACCACTAATTTTTTCTCCAAGTCAGTAATTCATAACAATGTATTTTTACTTTAATTACACATGCAGTTTTAGAATTGCAGAAAATTAGTATTTTAAAAACTTACTATTAAAACACAGAACTGACAGTTTTAGCAAATACATAAATGTCAGAAGTGTCTAACCCATGCATGCCGGTTCTTATTTTCATAATCATATATTACATAAGTATTTCCTGCAGTTTATAGTGTTCCACATGGGTTAAGAGAGAAACCTTTCGAAAGCTAATATAGCACATATTGTCTACAGCAAGACAGTGCCAATTTCCTTATTTATTTGCCATATATTATGTGTTCTTATTTGTCAAGTTTAAAATGGCAAATGAGTAAAGATTTTGGCACTGTCTTCCTGTAGGCAATGTATGTAACATTAACTTGCAAAAGGTTTCTCTCTTAACACAAAATATTACTATGTGTAACTCTACTAGGTTCAACATGGGTGTCTGTCCAAATACATAAGATGCAAACTGAAAGCCAAATACTGGCTTTTATTTTCCTATCTGGCCTTCAAGAAATCTATGATACTGTATCAATACACAAAAAGGTGCAAGTTAGTCACAGGAGGCCACTGACGGAAGTCAATAAAAGCACGGATAAAGATTTTCCCTATGCAATTATAATCCACTCCTTTGACTATATAACTGATAATTCAGCTTTTATATTTTATTAATGCTTTTTATTTTCTCCTGTGAGATACGCTTCATTCAGCATATCATAGATCAAAAATCAAGCAGAACTATGAACCAAAAAAGATGCTGTCTTCATTTGCTAGACATGGGTGAATTTCTCTCTCAGAACTCACTTCTAGAAAGGCAAAAGTTATTAGCAAGGAGAAGGGTGATTTCACTATTGTCACTATTGTTAGCTCAGTGCTGTTCTGGAAATACCAACCTTACCTTTGCCTCTACCATGAAAAAGCTCCTATATGTCATCACACAATTAATGTGGCCAAACTTTTCACAGGTCCCAGTCCTATTTCTCATTTTTGGGACACTCACATGAGATGTAAGGATCAGATCTGCAAAACTGTTCAGTGTGTAGCAATCCAAAGTACGTAAGTGTGAAACATAATACAAACATATAAAGTTTAGTTGTCTTGGGGCTCAGGGTGACTATAAAAAGTAATGAAATCTTTAAGTCCCAATTTCTTCATTCACAGTAGGATTTGAGATGAGGTACTAAAGCTGCACATTGACTGGGAGGAAGCTATTTCTGTAACTTCTCTCACTTGGTTAACATTTCCTATCTTAGAAGATGAAGCCAGCATTTTGAAGGAAAAATGAGAAGAATAGTAATGAAAGAGTGTAGTGCATTTTGTATGATAATTTTGAAATGGAATCTAGCTGCTATTTCTCACAATGAGACTCAATGTTGTAGTGTTCTTTGTTCATGGTTGTTAACTGACTGAATTTAGTAATTCAATTTTCTGCAAACATTGCCTTCCTAAATTGTTTTGTATGTTTTAGCAGGTAATTTAACATCAAAGCAAAAAGGAAGGTATTAATGTTACAAACTAATCTTTCTGTAACATTCTGGTAGTTCACTTGTAATTTCACATACTGCTCTTGAAGAACATGCCTTCTTATCATTTATCATGAGAAAAAGAATAGGAGGAGGAAAATGTTTCCTTTATGACTTACCAAAGGCAGTGAAAGATAGTCCCTGTTATCTAGAACACAACATGGTAGCTTAAGATTCAGGGTGTAAATATTTCCATTAATGTACAAGTCATGTAAAAAGTTATGTATATACTAACTACAATACAGACGTTTTCACATCAGGCACAGTGTTTTCTACACATGGGCTTAATTTTCAGACAATAAACATCCTGTTTTTCAATGGAATACAATGGAAGCTTCAGGTATTCAGTATTCCAGGTGACTTTCAAATTCAGTGTTCAGACTTTCTGTTAGGATACAATTCCAAACCTCAGTAATCTCGAGACCCTCACTGAGTCCTAGAACTTCAAGGAGGAAAGACAGGAAGTCTCCTCAGACTTCTGTAAGAAAAGACAGGGGGACCAAGCTCTATCCCAGCTTGTGATTCTCCCAAGATCCATTTCTTAGAATTTATAAATGAAATACTTATCATTATAAAACCAAATCTAATCTGTGGATCAAGTCATAAATACAAACCTAGCATACTCCCCAGATCACTGATAACGCCACACTTGCCCCCATTTACTTCAGCCAAACTTTTATAGCATAAATTTTTACACACTTCAGTGAGGTCTCATGCTTAACTCAGAATCACAGAATCATAGAATAGTTAGGGTTGGAAAGGACCTTAAGATCATCAAGTTCCAACCCCCCTGCCATGGGCAGGGACACCTCACACTAAACCATGCCACCCAAGGCTTTGTCCAATCTGGCCTTGAACACCACCAGGGATGGAGCATTCACAACCTCCCTGGGCAACCCATTCCAGTGCCTCACCACCCTTACAGTAAAGAATTTCCTCCTTATATCCAATCTAAACTTCCCCTGATTAAGTTTTAACCTATTACCCCTTGTCCTATCACTACAGTCTGTAGCACAGAGTCCCTGTCCAGCATCCTTGTAGGCCCCCTTCAGATACTGCAAGGCTGCTATGAGGTCTCCACACAGCCTTCTGTTCTCCAGGCTGAACAGCTCCAACTTTCTCAGCCTATCTTCACACGGGAGGTGCTCTTAGTCCCCTGATCATCCTCGTGGCCCTCCTCTGCAGCAAGCTCAGTGCCCTGGACTTCAAGAGAGCAGACTCTGGCCTCTTCAGGAACCTGCTCAGTAAGGTTCCATGGGATATAGCCCTAGAGAGCACGGGGGCCCAAGACTGTTGGTTGGTACTCAAGGATCACCTGCTACATACAAGCCCAGGAGTGTCCCAACTAGAAGGAAGTGCAGCAGGAGGGCCAGGAGACCTCCTTGCGTGGATAAAGAGCTGCTAAGGATGCTATAGAGCATTCACAACCTCCCTGGGCAGCCCATTCCATAAGGAAGAAGTTCTTTAGTGTTAGGGTGGTGAAGCACTGGAATGGGTTGCCCAAAGAAGTGATGAATGGTCCATCACTGGCGGTGTTCAAGGCCATATTGGACAGAGCCTCAGGTGATATGGTTTAGTGTGAGGTGACACTGCCTATGGCATCTGTCTTCATACAGGAGGTGCTCCCGTCCCCTGATCATCCTCTTGGCCCTCCTCTGGACTTCTTCCAAGAGTTCCATGTCCTTTTTATGTTGAGGACACCAGAACTGCACATGATACTCCAAGTGAGGTCTCACAAGAGCAGAGTAGAGGGGCAGGATTACCTTCGACCTGCTGGTCACACTCCTTTTGATGCAGCCCAGGATACGGTTGGCTTTCTGGGCTGTAAACGCACACTGCCGCCAGCTCATGTGCATTTTCTCGTCGACCAACACCCCCAAGTCCTTCTCTGCAGGGCTGTTCTGAATCTTTTCTCTGCCCAGCCTGTAGCTGTGCCTAGGATTGCCCCAACCAAGGTGTAGGACCTTTCACTTGTCATGGTTAAACTTCATAAGGTTGGCATCAGCCCACCTCACAAGCGTGTCAAGGTCCTTCTGGATGGCATTCCTTCCCTCCAGCTATCAACCGAACCATACAGCTTGGTGTCATCGGCAAACTTCCTGAGGGCGCACTCAATCCCACTGTCCATGTCACCGACAAAAATGTTGAACAAGACCGGTCCCAACACCAATCCCTGAGGGACACCACGCGTTACATGTCTCCAGCTGGACACTGAGCCATTGACAACAACTCTTTGTGTGCAGCCATCCAGCCAGTTCTTTATCCACCAAGTGGTCCATCCATCAAATTGGTGTCTCTCCAATTTAGAGACAAGGATGTCGTGTGGGACAGTGTCGAATGCTTTATACAAGTCCAGGTAGATGACATCAACTGCTCTACCCCAGTCCGTCAGTTCCGTAGCCCCATCATAGAAGGCCACTCAATTGGCCAGGCAGGATTTCCCCTTAGTGAAGCCATGCTGGCTGTCACCAAGCACCTTGTTGTTTTTCATGTGCCTTAGTATGCCTTCCAAAAGAATCTGCTCCAAGATTTTGCCACGCACAGAGGTGAGACTGACTGGTCTGTAGTTCCCTAGGTCACCCATTTTCTCCTTCTTGAAAATGGAGGTTATATTTCCCTTTTTCCAGTCATCAGAAACTTCATCTGACTGCCACGATTTTTCAAATATGATAGCCAGTGGTTTAGCAACTTCATTCACCAGCTTCTTCAGGACCCGCGGATGGACTTCATCAGGTGCCATGGACTTGTGCACGTTCAGGTTCTTAAGATGATCTCAAACCAGATCCTCTCCCACAGAGGGCCTATGCTCTTCATTCTCACAGTCCCTGTGTCTGCCTTCCAAGACTTGGGTGGTGTGGTCAGAGCCTTTGCCAGTGAAGACCGAGGCAAAGAAGTCATTAAGAACCTCAGCCTTCTCCAGATCCAGTGTAGCGAGTCCTCCTGATAGCTTCTGGAGGGGGCCCACACTGTCCTTAGTCTGTCTTTGACTCACTACGTACCTATAGAATCCCTTCCTTTTACCCTTAACATCCCTAGCCAAGTTTAATTCTAACTGAGCCTTAGCTTTCCTAACCTGGTCCCTAGATTCCTGCACAACATCCCTGTATTCTTCCCAGGCTGCCTGTCCTTGCTTCCATTTTTTATAAGCCTCTTTTTTCCTTCAAATTTTCCTCAGCGGCTCCTTACCCATTCAAGGAGGTCTCCTGGCCCTCCTGCTGTACTTTCTTCTTGTTGGGATGCAACAACTTCAGCTTACATGTGTAATGATTCTAAGTTATACTTGATTTCCTATGAACCTGCTCTTTTATTGCTGCCATCTCCATGTGGTAAATGTCCAAATAGCCCTTTTGAGATTTAATATAAACCATAGCTGACAAAACTGAAACTGTTAAAACAGTTATAAAACATTAAGTTAGACCAGTTGCTTAAAATGCGCATGTTCCTTTTTTCCTTAATTATAGTACAGGTAGGTTTATATAGGTACATGAGGGAAGACTGAGACAAAGCACTTGTTACCAATCCTAAACTTTGTAACTGGAAAAGAAACCTAAAACGCCCCACATTAATGCCTCTTCTGTACAGCAATATAGTAAATGTCATTTCTTTAAAACATTAATGAACAGTAGTAATGATAAGCTTGTAACTCATAGTGCCTCTTAACAGGAAATAGGCAACAGCCAACGAAGTCTTATTCTTTAAAGATGCAAACTCACTTCTTAAATAATTTTCAAGATATGGAAAACAAGACATGTTTTTTTGTGTCTTGATATTTGGTAGAGAATTTAATTTGCATCTCCTTATCTTTGGTTTGGTTTTGGTTTGTTTGCTTTGTGGTGTTGAGGTTTTGTTGTTTTCTTTTAAAGCAACCTTGAGCTAAGAAATCAGTGCAAGGTCTGAAATCACATAAAAAGGGGTATTTTTTAGTTAATAATTAATCTTAATGATTTTAACACATATGGAAAGATTTATTAATAATAATTTTATCAGCTTTATTATCAAGTTATGATTTTCAGGTGAAGGATCTATACTGAATTACAGGATCCAGTCTTACAAAATAAAGTGCTCTGTGGTTTTGGTCATTTTTTTAATAACATTTGTAGGCTGCAAGGAGATAGAACAACTTGCAGATTTTCATTTACTTACTTTCCTTCCAAAAGAATGGATGTTTACATATGAATAGCAATATTCCTAGGTTATACTCTCCCTGGAATACTTCAGGGGGCCGGCATACACTCAAGTTCTCTTACCAAATATTTAAAAAATACATACTCACCTTCAAACAAGGTTACGTAATTTCATAAGGCTTAGCCATCCACATATGTGGAGCAGAGTATCTTGAAGCATACTTTACTAGGCTCTAAAAGTCTGAGTAGTATTCAGAATATATTTTAATATTGGCAGGTACTTCTATCAGTCATGCCTGCCCTCTTGAAAAAGGCAGGTTAAACTGTTAATTATTTCCCAAAGAGGAAACTGCTCATACTAATTAATTTTAGCTCCACCTAAAACAGATATAACGCCTAGCTTAGATCAAAAGAGACAGAATTATTTTGTTACATTTAAATTTTACACAGGTAAATACAGTAATGTTACTCTTACAGTTGGATATACAGATTACCTTGGTTAGATAGAAAGCTGGACTGAGTTTGAGATAATGTTTTAGACAGGCTAACTAAATACAGCAGTTCAATACTGTAAAAAAATATTTCAAATCTAACCACGTATATGCATGGCATGCAGGTAAAACGCTGGGAAAAAGAAAATTTTTAGACACTGTACCTGCTTTCTGTAGCTGCTAGGAAATATTTTAGTTCCTACCATTAGAATATAGACAAAAATCAGTGCATACTTAAATATTAGTCCTTTCTCAACACTGACTGTTACTAGCCAATTTTATCACTAGAAATTCTGCTAGCTCCACTTGAAACACTTAATGATCATTCGTGTGAGGGCATTATGGAACAGTCATGATTTAATGTGGGTTGATTGCTCAGAATAGCACAGATTGGTTTGTGAAAAAAAATTATAGCCAAAGGAGATCTTCAATCCAAGCGTGCACGCATGCATGCATAAATTGTGACTTTGAACTCAAGTACTACAACACTTCCAGCACAGTACCATTAAACCACACTATCACAGTTAGCACTCTTTTCTTAGTGATCTCTGGTCTAAAAGTCATGTGCAGATAAGGCCTAAATGTAGCACACAAGAGGAGCCCAGAAGCTACCAATTTTTTTCAAGTCCTTCTAGTAAACCAATCTAGATTTCAATTCAAGGCCCACAGTGTCACACCTCATACAAAAACACAAGTAATTTTATCCCAGAAAATTACATCCACTGTAAATAACTCCATTAATAACTCCTAATTTTTACAGGTTTTGTCCTGTAACAGATATATCTGGGATCTTAAACAGTACTGTGAAACGGTGTCTAAGCTGCACATAATGAAAACTGCTAAAACTTTCTCTACCAAGAAAAGGTGAAATGCACTTGAAATACACAATCAGATTAAAAAAATTGAACTAGAAGAAGGAAATTCATTAGGATTTCCAAGATCTCTATCTGAAACTTAAAGGATTTACTTCACAGACATTTAGATTTTAAGTGCTTAAAATGAAAATCAGAAGAATTTACCTGAAATTCTGGTATGGTAGACTTTGTGACACCTTTCCTCTTCTTTGTGATTGCTTTTTTAGATACCGATTTTTTCCCTTGTAAGATTAAAAGAGAAAAGCTTCATAATGCTGCTTGTTATTAATAAAAGCAAATTACATATAGACCTGAAAATTAAACTGTAACTAACAAAGGGTTAGGTCTTAGGCTTAGCATAAGTCATGTAAACATGATGAATCATAAATAAACCCAATAAAACCAAACATTAAACAAGTATCTGTGTAGGAGAGTCTTCTAGGGAAAAAAAAAAAAAAAAAAGAAAAAGAAAAAAAGAACAAATCTGCCACAATGTTCATAATACACTAAAATTTTAAGTCAGAAAACATTTACACCGTTTTGAAAGCTGTGAAATTCATATGTTATGCCACAAACTTAAGAAATAATAGCATCTTACCTGCAAGATTTGTTCTCTGACACTGTAAAGTAAACCACACATCCGTATCTTATAGTAGGAAATACCCTAAAAATACTAGCAATATCTAGAAATCTAGCAATGAACAGACTTAATTTACCAATGAAATCAGATTACTGATTTGTTTTTTCTGGCTGTAGCAAAATCTAGTATTTCAAAAGGAAGTAAACTCCTTCCTAACACTGTGCTATATAAGAATATGGAGGTAACTAAAAGCATCTTTGAAGGTAAGGCAAGTGCTTTACTGCCTACAGTATCAGGGTTCACAAGTCACATACACTTAAGCAGCTATTTCACCAAGCCATATATGCAAGACAATGGAATTTCTCATAAGGCCATTCTACGTTAACATCATAAATTGAAACAAGCCCATACTCTAAGATTGCTGTCACTCACACTCAGGAGTCCTAAAAAACAAAAAACCTTACAACCAAAAAACAAAACAAAGTCCCCAAAACCCACAAATATGTGGAATTTGTTGTTAAATAGAATCATTACAAGCACTTGGTAGTAATACAAACACAGGCAAACCTGGTATTTATATTAATGAAAATACTGGCAGCAATTGCATTTAGTTGTTTCCTAATACATACTTGCTTATGTGTGCAAATGCATATATACATATATACACCCCTATTCACAGATACCTAGCATAGAAATTTTCAGTTTATTACAGCATCCTATTTTTGTTTTACTGCACTGTGAGCTTCCTGAACACCTTACCGAAATCTGAAATAAAACACACTTAAGAGGTAGAACACAGGACTCGATGGTATGGTCCTAGGACTACAGAAGGTAAGGACCTGGATTAGAAACTCTACATAAAATTAAAACGTTAAAAATAAATAAACCAACCTAGATTTGAAACTCCACACACTGAACACATAATAAAGTTCTAAAAGCCCTAAACTAACAAACAAAAAACATAGGCTTCACATTACAGGACAAGTGATAAAAAAGTGAAGCATGTTTATTAGAATAATGACCCAGACATTTTAACGATGGGAAAAAAAGTCAGCATTTTTGTTATGTATTTTATGAATCCAGCTGCACTGAAAACATAATTGCTACTACTGCAAACAGTACTATCCTCTTAACAAACTAAATCAGACATCTAATGTAAGCATTCTTGGCAAACTGACCCAAAAAGAAACCTGATCATATGGCAATTCCTCATTACAGCCTGCAAAAGAATGTTACCTGGCAAGAATATGAAGGGATAAAAACGTAGAGCAGCTAAACTGTCTTGTTTCTTTACAAAAAGAAAAATTTGAATATGATTAAAATGAACATTTACAATTTACTTGAATATTTCAACATAGAAACACAGAATCAAATAGGTTGGAAGAGACCTTGAAGACCATCAAGTCCAACCTTCAACCCAGGACTGCCAAGACTACCACTAAACCACGTCACTGAGGGCATCTACTTATTTTAAGAACACTTGCAGAGACAGTGATTCCACCACTTCCCTGGCCACCCTGTTTCAGTGCCTGACTACACTTTTGTGAAGAAATTTTTCCTAATACCTTTTCTAATCTTCCCCTGGAGCAGCTTCAGGCTGTCACTTCTTGTTCTATCACTTCTACTTAGGAAGACATCTCCTTTCTCCATCTTCCTTTCAGGTAGTGGTAGACAGTAATATGGTTCCCCCTGAGCCTTCTCTTGTCCAGACAACAACCCTCAGCCATTCCTCATCAGACTTGTGCTCCATACCAGCTTCATTGACCTTCTCTGTACCCACATCAGCACCTCAATGTCTCTCTTGTAGCGAGGAGCCCAGAACTGAACACAGGATTTGAGGTGTGGCCTCACCACTGCCCAGTACAGGGGAATGACCACTGCCCTGGCCCTGCTGGCCACACTAGTGTTGATACAGGTCAGGATGCTGTTGCCCTTCTTGGCTGCATTGGCACAAACTGGCTCATGTTCAGCTCCACCAATCGGCATCCCAGGACCTTTTCCATGAGCAGCTTTCCTGCCACTCTTCCCCAAGCCTGGAGCATTGCACGGGGTTGTTGTGGCTCAAATGCAGGACCCAGCACTTTGCCTTGCTGAACTTCATAACACTGCCCACAGCCCATTGATCCAACCTGTCCAGATCCCTCTGCAGAGCCATCATTTCCTCAGCAGATCAACACTCCCACCCAAGCTGGTGTTGTCTGCAAGTTTACTGAGAGTGCACCTGACTCCCGGATCCAGATCATCAGTGAAGCTACTGAATAACACTGGCCCAAATACTGAGCCCTGCGAGACACCACTAGTGACTGGTCACCAACTAGATGTGATACCATTTACCACTACTCTTCGGGCTCCACCATGCAGTCAGTTTCCAACCCAGCAAAGAATCCACCCATCCAGGCCATGAGCAGCCAGTTTCTCCAGAAGAATGCTGTGGGAGACAGCATCAAATGCTTTACTAAGCTCCAAGCAGACAAATGTCCACAGCCTTTCCCTCATCAACCAGGCAGGTCACCTTATTGTAGATCAGGTTGTTCAAGCAGGACCTGCCCTTCATGAACCCATGCAACTGGGCCTGATCCCTCCGTCTTCCTGCACATGCTGTGTGATCACACTCAGGATGACCTGCTCCCTGACCTTCCCTAGCACTGAGGTCAGGCTGACAGGCCTGCTATAGAAAAGCCAGCTGGAAGGAACATCTTGAGGTCACCTAGTCTGATTTGTTTCAAAGCAGGACTGCCATGAATGCCAGATGAGGTCAGATGCAACTTGAAGAACTGTAAAGATGGAAATCTAGTTACTGAGCCACTGTTCCCCTTCTATCTCTGATAATTTTTGTACTGAAATTACTTTATTAGCTTGTCTACATATAGAACTCCTAACTGGTTTATAAATTATGGCAAGTAAAAACAAGGGATCAAGAGGTAGCAAGCAAGGGTGTGCTAAATTTGAACAGGTGACCTGAAGAGATCATGCATATAAGCTTCCTTATCAGAAATATTTTTTCTTTATTATTTCTTAGGTGTGCTTTCCTAACTCTGATTGCTTTTAGTCAGCAAGTAAGTATATTTGTACATTCAGTCTGCTCCAAAAGGCACCACATGCTATGATTCAGAATTCATCTAGCTGCTGTCGGAAACATTACTTCACTTCCTGAAGTAAATTAAGCCATTTTAAATAGTCTCTTTACCTAGGATTACATGTAAGGGAGCTCTTGCAGACCTCAGTGGAGTGGTTTGAGAAGTCGTCATTCACAGCTGATGTCTGTCCAACCCCTTAGTGATTTTACCCTCAACACAAAATCTATGCCTGCCTCAGCCTGGAAGCTGAAGCTATATGACTACTCTGTAACAGTGTGGATGAAGTGTTTGTACGGTTATGCTACATGCGACAAGGCCAGTAACTTGTAGAGGCAGACATCCCTTACCAATTCTTTTGTTTCTGTTGAATGTGTCAGCTTTTGGTCTGAGAATTTAAACTAGCAAATCTCAATAGATTTTTATTTTGGAAATCTGATCCTTGATTAATTTTATTCAAAGATTTTTCTGCTTAAAGGTAAGTGAATTGGAATAAAAACAAACCCAGATCTACAGATCTTTCAAATTTATTCCTTTTAAATAACCACCACTGGAACACTTCTGTTCTAAGATTCCTAGGACATCAGTATTTTATTAGCCAAGAGTCCCTTACACAGCTTTGCAAAAATTCTTCAATGTTATTTAAGTTCAGCAGGTCCAGAAGATGTCTAGCTGCCCTCAGTTTTCCTTTCAAGCCAAAGCAAGTTCCACAGATGGGATCACTGAACACATGCGCAGGCTTAACAAGGTAATATACAAACTAGGTCCCAACACTAGTTATGAGCATCCAAAAACACACTAGGGGGATCAGATGTAACTAAACAGAAGGCATCTAAAGTTGGTCTTGCCATCTAAAGGTGAAGACAAAGGAATAAATACATTTCTGATCTTTTCTAGTCCTATTTTAGGCACATAGAAATGTAGACAAATAGAGCACTAAGCCACAGAAATGCTCTTGACGTTTGTAAACTACTGCAGCAAAGACAATACAACCAATTTATAAGTTCTCATAACAAATAGTTTTGACTTGAAAACCGGAACATTTTTACAGATGTAGTAAGTTTAATATGAACTATGGTATTTGAGTCCTTGTGGCTTCTCCTTGAAGAAGTAATGTCATTTCATGTATTAAATTACAAAGTGAAAACAAAACAATTTTTAATAAAAGAATATTTTCATTATCATTCTAAGTAAAAATGAAATTTCTACTGCATATGTAGTAAAGCCCCATTCATTGATGGGGAAACAGATGTTTGTGATATAGAACACTAAACCAGTAGTATGTGCATGACAAAGTTAAGTTACCTCTGTCCCACTGCAAGAATTCCTATTTTCTCATTACATTCTAGCAGCAACTGCTCTCAAATGTTCTCAAATTGAAAAGCTGGTCATACAGCTTCCACCTCACAAACTTATAAAACACATTTCATGCCTTTCAAAGATTTGGCAGCTACTAAGCATGTCCTGTTTTCTCTGTATTCTGCTAATCTTCTCTCCTGCTCCTAACAGTTCCTCTTTTAGAAAATGCAACATGCAATGATCTGGAAAACGAAGCATTACTAATGACTTTTGAAGGTTCTGCACTGCCACAGAATATGCTTTCATACAATCAAAACAGCAAAGCAGATCTGAACAAGCGCATTAGTAAAGCTGATTTACAGAACAATGTAAGTAAACCCAATAAAACCTCAGTGATAAATGTTTCTGAAGATACTGACATTGCAGCTTAATGTATTAAGTACATTGTTACAAATTGGTAGAATACCTAACTTAGTGTTTTCAACAGGGTTACCAGGCTGTTTGTTCAACATCTAGAGGCTAGGCAACGTTACAGTGAAGTTTTTTGCAACTCTGAAGACAAAAGATTAAACTCCCAAGCACAGTACATCAGACACTACAGAACTGCTGCAAGGCCGTTAAATTGATTACTTCACACTCAGGCAACTTTTTATTTCATAAAACGTACAAAATATAGCATGAAACAGAATCTGAGCAGGTGGACTGCTATCAATCTTTCAGACCATAAGTATAGGGTATCAAATTTACACCAAGGTTCTTCTAAAGCTGTACACTATGTAAGTGTTTCTACACCAATTGCAATAAAAGAGATTCAACTTACACTTCAACCTCTGCTTCAGGACACCATAGTTATTTCAAGCAGTCTCTGGCTGTTTTAAACAGTCCTCCTATTTTCTCAACCCTACAGATGTTCTGAATTTCATCCAATCACTGTTTCAAGCATGCAACCACAGAATTCTCATGCTTTTGTATCATATCTTGCACTGCAGTCTTTGTTGTACTCCATGATTTACTTCAGCATAGCTGTCATATTCCAGATCCAAAAAGCCCCCCATCACTGTCACAATCTAATTCAATGACTTATAGCCTAATTTATCTAACACTTAAAATTAATGTGTAGCATGAAACTTGTTCACAGAATTACTCTTTCTCATTCTGTCTTTTCACTATACTCAGTACTCTATCACTGGCACAGTATGCTGCCACAGTAATAACCATGACCTTGTTTCGAAGTCACAGATGGAATACACTGATTGCATCTTCCTTTTCATAACTTGTAAGAAATGCTCATTGATGTGGCTGTGTTCTCCAGTCAGTTTTGCTCAAAATAGTTACAGGAAGTTTTCAGCTAAAGAAAACACACAATCAGTCTATATCCATGAACAGTATCTTTTGAATACCTCCGCTACAGCAAGCAGGAGTGTACAAATTATCTCAACAAGAACATGAACTGTGACTAAAAATCAAACTTAGCTGCCTTGAGGAACCAACAGCCAAGCTTTAAAAAAAAAAAAAAAAAATAGAACAGGAAAGGTACTATTTTACATTCCTAATGCTCTCTTCTACCTCCTGTACTTTTAAAGAACATTGTAAAGAGTGATTATGGCTATGATCACATTTAAATCTAATGTTTTTGTGAATTCAGAACAAGTTTTACCAAATCCCTTTCTCTGTTCTACATTATAAGCGTAACTTTAAGCAGAAGATAAAACTGCAGAACAGCCTTGAGAAATACTACTTAGCATGAAACATTATGAAACATTACAGAATAATAAGGTATTGGTATGAATTCAATCCAATCCTGTCCATTTCAGCCTAACAGCTAGAGGACTAACAGACTTAACGAGCATAGGAAGAAAAGCTCTTTTCTTGTAATACTGCAAAGTCTCCGGAAAATTTTCTCCAGTGACGTCAAAACTTGCAATGAAACACTAGTCAGAATAAGAAGGGAAATGCCTGAACATGTATTAAGAGATAAAGGAAAAGAAAGTACCAAAAGAAATAGGTCCTTTCTTATCATGCCCAGGACAATGTCTGTCACCTGCAGATGAAAAGGAATGGTTTTATGCCCTCCACTTGAATAGAAAACATACCATCTGAGCATGACTAGCACAGACTATTAGATTCATCAGATCAAGTAGTTAGAGACACAGGAGAAGCAGAGAATCACAGGAACTTCCTTAATTTCTCACAGAACAGACACACGTCTCCATGTGCAGACAGGTTTGCAAAACTGCAAAAACCACCAGAATAGCCACTAGAAAACTGTTACTCTTTTCTGGCTTTCCACCTGCATTGACACATCTCCTTCCTGTCTAAAATCAACTGAATGGGACTAATGCTGTATCTGCAGTGGTCTCTAATGAAAATATAAATAGTTAAAACCAAGTTGAGATGATTAATGGCATCTGATACTGGTCTACAGATACATACTCTTACATACACTAATTATTTTCTATATTAAATTACATCTGGTAACGTTAAGCTTCTTAAGACACAATATGGAACTTGAAAAACAGGTTCCTGGCATTGTGTTGAAATTACTATTCAGTCATGTAAAAAATACAAATTAAAACTAAAATAACTACTGTTTTAATTCTCATGGTTTAGGGGTATGGAACACTAGCTTGTGTGTTCCATAAAATCTTTTGAAACATATTTGGTTCCTAAAATACATTCTAACAAAGCTCAGCATAAAGCACAAAGGACAATAATTGGATAAATAATCTCCACTAGCTTGTGTGTTCCATAAAATCTTTTGAAACATATTTGGTTCCTAAAATACATTCTAACAAAGCTCAGCATAAAGCACAAAGGACAATAATTGGATAAATAATCTCCACCAGTATGCTGTATCAGATCATCACTACATGAGCTGTAGTATTAAGATACTACAAAACCCAAACTTTTTTTAACACTTCAGACAACAAAGCTAACTTACTGCAAGAAATGGAGATCACGTAAGAGATACACAGGTCAATATATGCAAACCGAGATAATGAAAAGACAGGGATTTATTTTCACTTCAGTATCAATGCACCATCTGCAAGATACAAAACTGACTGAAGGATATTTATTTCTTGATTAAGTTTTATTAATAAGCTTAATTTCCACTGTGTTAGTTAAAAGACAAGAATACCAAACCAGAAGAACTGCCTGCATTTAGGTATGGCAATTAAGCACTACAGTTTCCACTAACTGTGCAGGATTAGGTCAGGGACCTACTCAAGACCAAAAATTCTTAACCACTACAGACTAAAAGTTAGAAATTAAAAATATGAGAATTTTCACTGTGATTATAAGATATATTTTGATTATAATTACAATCATGCTGTGATAGGCGTTTATGATGCATATCTGTAAGAATAAACTCCCACTGCCAGTATTTACAGTTCTTCTAAGAGCACTCAAAAATTTGTCTCTTCATTTCTAAAAACACAACATAGCTTTTAGCTACAAATATCTCCTGATGTGCTATTAAGCATATCAAGATAGAGGCAAATGGGCAACTTTTTTTAACTTTTGGATTTTTTTATGAAACACGCAAGAAAAGCCATTATCACAGTGAATGTTATCTCTATTAACTTCAAAGGCTACTTTCAAATACTGTCTGTTTTGAGAACAGTGGTTCAAAACAAAAATCTATTAAAAAATTACACATGCTGTTCTATGAGCACTGCTTCATTTATAGGAAGTACATTTTTAGGCATGTGAGGGTTACAACAAAGGCTAAGGCCAACTTTAACTACTATAACAAGAAAAAAAAAGTCACTTGGTCCCCATTTTTTTTTCCTAATAGTACTATAAATTAGAGAGCCCTTATTTTAAATTTAGGTTATTATTCATTTTGTGATTGTCTGATCTAAAAAATGGAAAGTGATACGTTTCCAGAGCTAACAGTGACAAAAGTGAATGTAAAATAAATTTCTTTTGCTGAATACTGCACCTATGAACTTCAACTGTAACTCTTAAAATTTATGTTTAGATATGGGCATTGAAAGTTTTTGGAGGGAGGAACTTGTGTTTTATATGGTAAGACACTTCTTCGAGTATTCTGCACAAATATTTGGGATCTAAACATTATTTCTTTTATTAGCTTTAAATTTCAATTGAATTTCTAGGTAAAATGCATTGGCATCAGACCTCCGAATTGCCTTACTGTTCAGAAGATGTTTTGTTACAGAGATGTCTGGTTTTGGCTCTGCTTTTATCTGAAATCCAGTATTTATCTGTCAGTCTACACTGTTCTGAAAATAAGCCTGTTGCTTCGAAAAGTATGTTTGAAGCAGTCAGCTGAAATCTAGCACAGACAGCTTAGCCCTTATGGTGTTTTACACAACATTAAAATACTACCTGACAATTGGAAGTGACTTAAGGACTTCCAACTTTATTCTTTTAAAAATATTTAAAAATTTTCCAGTGAGCTAACTGGAATTTGGATCATGTGTCACCTACCTGAAACATTTAACTAGATGCTGCCAACATCTGTAATGCAAAAGCCATCTGCATAAATTCTGTACCTCAGTTGTTGGACTAAGCAGAAATTTGATCAGGCCTGCAGTCAAAGCAGTACTATTTGGTGACTGGTGATCTAAGACTGCACAGTTCCAGGAGAAATTATTTTAGATTCATGATGTTTTGTAATTACTCTGCGTTTCTTTGTAATTTATATAAACTAACATTACCAGAAAGGGTAGAAATATTTCCACAATTGCTACAAGACAGCATAAAGCAACTTCAAGCTACACTCTCTGATGCTAACCACTCAGTCAGATTAATTTTCTTAAATAATTCTGTAACAAACTCTTCCAATGAGATATGTTCTGTAAAGATAAATTCTGCAAATGAATCATGGTTTAATCAGCTGATTAATCTATTTTACGTGCTTCTGTTATTGCAGTGGGAAACCTTTCCACTATCAGAAAAATCTAATCCACGAAGGCTGTCCTATTTCACAAAATAAAACATAAACTAATCAACTAACAAAATCCGTATCCTCCTAAATTTACTAACGGTAAAAATGCTAACTTACCAGATTTGTGCTTCTTGTGTTTTGCTTTCTTTTTAATTATGAACAACTTGTTCTGGATCTCAGTTTTGTAAGATTTGAATGGATGAAGATGAATCTCACGTTTTTTTTGCAAGTCATCAAGTTTTCTCTGTAGATTTTCGTTTAGAATATCCTTCAACTTCTTTTTTTTCTTTTTCTTCTTTTTTGCCCGCAACTTGTTTAGTTTCTCATTATTTCGCAGTGACTTCTCTAGCATTGTTTCTTTAGCAGATTCCTGGTAATTTACGTTGTCATTATGAGTGCCATTGACATGCATTTGGCAAGCTTTCAGTGTGTTCTCCTTGAATGGACTGATCTCAGCTTTTATTCTAGCCATTTCAGAAAAACTATGGCCATTCTCCACAGTCTTTATTTCTCCTGAACTAAGGTGACCACCCATACCAACAGTCTCTCCTGAACTACTCAAACTCCCCAAGTTCTCTTTATAGCAACCAGTTTTTTTGATGTCGCAGAATCCTGAGGGCTTGATGTCACAGTTAATCTCCTCTGTAGTGACTCTAAAGCTATCTAAGTGTGGGTTTTTTTCTGGACAGCTAACTATGGAATCCATAGTCTTCTCTGCTTCTGCCTTGGAATGATGTAGCAGCTCTTCTTTGCCACCAGAACTAACCTCCCCATTGCTCTTCCTCACATATTCACGTTTTACTTTTTCCAATTTAATACGTGACACTTTTCTAACTTTGATGGGAGGAGATGGGAATTCAGGAGCCTGAAAAGGCTTTTGTTTGTAAATCCGAACATCTGCACCACAGAACTGTGGAAAATGAACGTATGCATTCTCCAAGTAGTCATAACCAAGAATTACTTCTCTGCATTCATGTATAGGCTGACCTAGCACTGCATCCTGAACATCCTTCTGTGTTTCATACACAAAATCACAGAGACCTTTTAGCAGCCACACTTTTTGGTAGAATGGTAGCTCATGAAATGGTTTTGATTCCAAGGGATTAACCTCTCCAAGGACTTTGAAAAATTGGGGACACAATCCAAGTTTTTCTGCAGAGCTGTTAGGATTGTCAGTCTGCCCTACAACAGTATACCAGTGTCGTACTTTCTGTCTGAGTGCTGCTTCCCAAGTCCTGTAAGAAAGTGTAGGCCTACGATGTAACGTAGATCTGCGATGAGGAGGACTTAACAAAGAAGTCATTATTTTAGACAAAAAAGCATTACACTGAGGCATCAGAAGACAACGTTCCAATTCATAGAATACTATTTCCGGTAAATTTAAAATCTGTTGTGCTAAACAAAGAAAATGACCAATAGCTGGAATTTCCCACATTGTCTCCATCCTTGTAGGTGCTGCTTGAGCTAAAAGTGACTGTTCCCATTCTTCTATTTCTTTCTGACTAGCTTCTTCTGCTTCTTTTCTTTCTTGCTCTCTCAGCCTATTAAAAGAAAGTTTATGAAAACTGAGGAATCAGGAGAACAAAAAGAAACAGGAGAGAAAAAAATCAGACCCACAGCATGACAAATATACCTGTCCTGAAGTAATAAATAACAATACAGTTCAGTTTGTCTTACTTTGGATTACACAGTGCATCACTGCAACAAAATGGAAAATTATTACAGCCTTTTACTACTTCTACCACTAGTTTAAGAAAGGAAAAAGGTAAGAAAATATCTGGCATATATTGTTTATAAATATATGGTTTATATACTTTAAATAAATGGTTTATATACCTTTTTTTTTAAATGTACTCCTTTCCCCAATCACTTTTTGGCAGGATTTAGTATTTCCAACAAATAGCTGTATAAAAATGTCTGAAAACAAATTCCAGGTAAGACTCGCTTTCAAATGGTTGTGCTGCGGCTTGTGTCACCTACATTGTAACTAACTCCCTTAGTGCACAAGTGTACTGTCTAAGTGTTAAGTACTTCATTCACATATAAAAGCCTTTTCCCTCCCACCCACAGCCATGTTACTAGTTGATTTGCAATGGTGGTCAAAAAGGAAACAAGTATCAGAATGCACGAAGAATGTGATGGAAAATAACACCAGAAATAAAATGTCATTAATAAATGGTGTGCCCTCACCTGAAAAACTGTATTCAGTTCTGGTCCCCCTATCTAAAAAAAGGATAGAGCAGAAGTAGTGGGTATTCAGAGAAAGAAGTCATCAATAATCAGAGGCCTGTCAAAAACTTCTGAAAGATCTGGGAATCTACACATAACACTAGCAAGAGGAAACATGACAGCACTATACAAAAGTAATATGACAGAGTCGGTACTTCTGTTTACTTTTATTTGTAATATCACGACATTTAAAGGTAACAAGTTTAAGATGAAAAAAATACTTCCACTTTAGATAATTATTCATAGCTTACCGTCTAACTTAGCAGGACATACATTAATATGTTAATTTAGTTTCAAAGTGAAAAATAGGACATCTGCGAGAATCACAGGAATATCAAGGTTTACCAGTAACAGGAGGGATTCTTCTTTAATGCCTCAATGGTAAACTAACATTTTTGCCTCAAGGCATAACCAGATTCCAAAAGGTAGGATTAGGATACAGCTGTACTTAGAGGAAATTTTTTCTAGAGCCCTTTCAAAGTTTCTCATGTATTTTTCTCACATTCTTTTCTCTGAAGCTTCTGTCACTGACCACTGTTAGAAACAAACAACTGTGTACATCACTAATGTGACCTGTTGCTGGAATTTACATTTCCCAATTTCTAACCTCCAACTATATTACTTCATACAAAACTAGAAAATAAATGTCATGTATCCATTCAAAGCATCAGTGCTTTCCAAATTTAGCCAAATAATAATAGTATATTAAAATCTTTATTTTGAACATGAAGCTAATAGTGGCTTCTAGCATTAAGGATGTATATTTGAAGCATTAACTATGTATCTCAGTGCAAAAAATGTGACAAACCTAGCTTAGCTGACATTTTAGCATGGATGCAGGAGAAATATGCCATGACCACAAACTTAAAATTTACATCCTCTGTGTATGCAAAATGACACATAATACAGTAAGATTCCTCTGAATGTTTTACCTTATATAACTTAAATAAATGCCAAGGTATTTATTGCCATAATTTGAATAGAAATGTTTAACACCACATATACGCAACTTATTTTTTTATGTAACTACCAAATGCAGAAAAGCAGTTTCATGTAAAACATAAAAATGTAAAAATCAAACCAATCAGTAAATTTACAACTTCACTCTCTCAGTGCACCATTAATTTTACTGTATAATGGATGAGATCTCAAGACAAAACTCCAATCTGCAGTGCTAATTTAAAAACATACAATGAATGTGGTGTAATAACAAATGCCCATTTGCCATTCCAGATGAATAAACAGGTATATTCAACAACAGTGCTTGTATAAAGTGAGCATTTTTTTAATTCTGATTTTTGTTCTATTTCTATGTGTTAATACCGCACTAATTTATAAATAAATGTAACTTAAAAAAAATAGAAATAAATAAAGTGGGACAGAGGAAGAAACGATACGAATTCAAAATGAATTTCAAAGCACTCTCAAATCCCATTCCCTCCTTCCTGCTAACCATAAAACATATTTTCAAATAACCTGCTGCCTCCAAAAGGTGTGAATACTATTTAAGTAGTATGGAAATATGCTTAAATATGAATAGACAGTTGGATGGAACATTTGTAGAAACAATAACATTAGTATTATTTAATAATAACGCAAGCTGTAGATCTAAAAATACTGTCTTCACAAGCAGTTTCTACTTACCATCAATTAGTAATATAAATAAATGTAAAATTCTAAATGTGCTTCATAAAATGATAATCATTATACTATTTTAGAAATCTTTTTTTACAAGTAAAACATATCTTGTTCCACTTGCAAAAAGTTTGCCTTTTTTTTAAAAGCTGTCATTTTATCACAGTATCTGTAGTCATTCCACTCTCAGTAGCCATTCAAGAGAAAATATAAGTAATTGCACACTTTTACATCTTCCTTATTGAGGTCTTCCTATCAGCTGCCTATCTTTTCAAGGGCATAGCTTTTTCTGGGGCATTTGTTGTTGGTTTTCTTTTTTGAGGGGATGAAGTAGGGAGAGGAGGTGCAGCAAAGAAGAAAGTGCGGAGGGCAGAGGGAGGGGGAAGGAGAGAGAGAGAGAGAGAGAGAGAGAGAGAGAGAGAAACATCTGATATTTAGGAGGACAAATAACCTTACACTGAGAAGTTCTCTGGACAAGTATATTTGGCTTTTATGCTGACAGCAACTGTGAAAACCCTTTGTTCATACTTTTATTTACATTTATCAGGAACATGTTTCCAGGCACACATTTTGTTTACAATAATAACACAAGACTATCACAAGGTTTAAGGTCAAGCTGACATTTCCAGACTAACAAAGGACAAGCATACTCTTAAAAGAACGTGGATAAAACCTGACCTTAAAACTCAGCAGATGTGCCCAAGTAGAGATATCCCCTAGAACAGAGTCCATATAACTCCCCACTTGTAATTTTCTCTCTTTAGACAGCAGGCACTGTCTAAAGCCAGCTAACTCCTCACTTGCAACAACAGATTTCACTGGGAGGGCAGAAAAGACAAATACTAGATGGTACCTCCCCCCTGCCCCCAAAGTATCACTTCTGAACAACTATAGTATTGACTAATTTTTCACAGGTAAATGGTATGGTACTGGAACTTTGATGACAAGGTATAGAGAACTGCTTTAATTCTACAATACTTGTTTCTACTAAACTTTAAAATTATACTAGAAAGCTAAGTATAAAAATAGCAATATTATGCATTATTCTAAATTTGATCAAGTCGATGGTCAGAAGAAACTTAATTTGGAGACGCCCATGTGACCTTAATTCTTTACCTGTAATGCCTTACACTGCATTACAACATACGTTTTTTGCATACATTTTTCCATAGAACACACTTCATTCCATGCTCAGTTCCTCATAAAAGGCTAGACTGATTGTATACGCATACCTCATTTCACAATTTGGCAATTTAAATGACTAACTTACAGCCAGAATTGAGTTCTTTAAATGTTTCAGTGACCATGTCTGAAACTTATCCCAGAGTCACGTTTTCAGTGGTGGTAAAGACATAGTTTCACCTAGCATAATTTTCAACAATTCAAAGTTGTACAGACAGTTATTCCCACTGAAATCAACCAGTTAATTACCTAGCATTCACTGGTTGTTTAAAAAAATTCAGTAGGAAACTACCTCTATGTCTATAAATGCCTCTCAATAGGCAATCACTTCCAATTATATAACAATTCCACCATTATTGTTAACTAATACGGAAGTTAGTATGTCAGTATGTTACTTATTAACACATAATCAAGCAGCTGAGTAGAACCCCATGGAAATGTAGCTGATAACTGAAGTAAGATAGTCTATGTTCTGATAATTAGAACTGAAGGAAAAGAAATAACAAGACTGACAAGAAAAGTAAATCAGACGTCCTTATATACATATACGGGGGGGGGGGGGAAGTACTTCAGAAACTCTCCACTGCAAAACAGTGAAATTAGCTTTGCAAAGACATCTTCCAAATTTTTACATGTTGAGTCTACCATGATAAATGTATTAGTTGGGGGAGGTTATAACCACTAAATAAGGAAAAAATTGAAATCAATTATGTTCAGGACACATAAAAAGGACATGGAACTATTGGAACAAGTCCAGAGGAGGGCCACGAGGATGATCAGGGGACTGGAGCACCTCCCGTATGAAGACAGGCTGAGAAAGTTGGGGCTGTTCAGCCTGGAGAAGGCTGCATGGAGACCTCATAGCAGCCTTGCAGTATCTGAAGGGGGCTATAGGGATGCTGGGGATAGACTATTCATTAGGGACTGTAGTGACAGGACAAGGGGTAACGGTTAAAACTTAAACAGGGGAAGTTTAGACTGGATATAAGGAAGAAATTCTTTACTGTTAGGGTGGTGAGGCACTGGAATGGGCTGCCCAGGGAAGTTGTGAATGCTCCATCCTTGGTGGTGCTCAAGGCCAGGTTGGACAGAGCCTTGGGTAGCACGGTTTAGTTAAGGTGTCCCTGCCCACGGCAGGGTGGTTGGAACTAGATGATCTTAAGGTCCTCTCCAACCCTAACTATTCTATGGAATAGATTATGCAAGACGTAGATAAACTACAACGAAGAAGAAGAGAACCTCCTACAAAGAATACCTAGATAACAAAAAAAAAACCACACAAAACAACAACAAAACCAAAACCAAAAGGATTTGGAGTAGGATTTCCCTTAAGCTGATTAAAGAAAAGCTAAAAAATCACACCAAAATACACAGCTGAATAAAAGCATCTAAAATCAATTTCAACATTGGGTGGGGGGGGAGGGAAATAATCAGAAACTATTTTAAAGATTTCATTTACTGCGTTTCTTTCTGTTCATCATAAGACGGCAGTCCTTTACAAGGTATCTGTGTATCTAAAGCAAAGGATTAGATATTAACTTGGACTTCAACAGGCAATTTCTTTAGGTATCTGGCTAAGTTTTGTAAAAAGGCACTTATATTTGCAACCTTACTTGTTACATGGCTGAAAGCATGTAACTCCTACTCAGGCGACTAAGCAGTCTATAAACTAAAATAATTACTAGCTAGAAAGTAGATGTATGCTGAGTGGTCAGCTGGATGGTTAGGAAGTGAGCATTTTTGTATGTTCCTGATAACTCATCTGCAACTTGTGTAAACAGCAGGTGCTGCCTATCCAAACACAGCTGATGAGCAAGCACACAGGGAAATTACACCACAACACTGCACACAATTTTATGGGGAAAAACAGCAGCAGTGAAAGAGCAGAAGGAAGGCAAAGCTCAGTACAGTACAATTTAAAATCCTGAACAGTTTACAGACTCATTTGATGTGACCATCCCAGTCACTCATAACTATACCCTGACACAGGATATCCTGTATTATAGCAACAGATTTGGACACTCATTTTTTGACAACTTTGATGAAAGACCAACTAAAACAATATTAATAACCAATAGAATAATACGTATCCACTAAAGTAGTGCTTTAGTCCTGTGAATACATTTTATAGCATGAATTCTACTGGGATACATTAAAATATGAATTCTGCATTAACAATTTCTGGCCTGAAAAAGATGGGAGATAATTGTTCAGAATTGCATATTTAATCTTCTTTACAGGTTTAGTACAAGATTTAAACAGGTATAAATGCAATTCCAGTTCAGCAAACTTCTTTTTTGTTACAAAAAATGAAGAGTGGGTGAAAGCCACTTTTTAATAAAAATAGCTTCCCATCTTAGTGTTGTAAGTATATGCATTTATATATAAAACACTCTAAAAATGTGTATGTGCTGTCTGATATGATCTTCACTGGTGATGTATTACTAAGTAGGCCTCCCAATATCCAAGCTTTTTTCATAAAATACCTCTACAATGTACTTCTGGAACATCTGCATTGTGGTGAATTGGCAAACAACTGGTATAGAAAGGTTCAAGTTACTTTCAAAAATGTGGTGAATCCCACTAGGAAATAAGAAGGTATCTGAAGCATGATTATCTGAGGAGATCAACAAAATCAAAGAAATATTCAACCAGCTACCTGATGACACATTTTTATTGCTTCCTAATGAGTGCTATCGTTCAAAATTCCAGGGCATAAAGACACAAGCTAGTTGTGATCTTCTGTTATTGTGCAGAATTAACTACCTGGTGGTACCCATTGCACTGCAACTTTTGAGTATATCCAGATAAATGCATTTAACGGTTAATTACAACAGTTCTGCAGAAAAGTGCATGAACAAGATGTACAAAAGCAAAATTTTTATTTCATGAGGTAATATGTTCTCCTGACTCTATAGGTGAATTAAAATGTAATCAAAATGTCCTTTTTTTGTAACTGTTATGAAGTTCAGAAATCTAGAACACAGAACTGAGCACAAATAAAGAGAATTTTACCAGAGAAATAACAACCCTAATGATTTCTGATATTTTGCAAAGTATGAGGTGGTAATATGAATCAAAATTCACTCATTTCTACAGTAAAATAACTGATTAACACTCAAGTCAGCCAAAACTGCAGGTCTTCAAATCTGCTGAAAATGAAGACTACCTGCAAAGTGACAGTGAACTGGTTATAGTCGGGAAAACTCTACAAAACTGTAAACTTTGAAAAACGCTGATAAGATCTTGCTTCCTAAAACTAATAGTCTTACCATCATGCTTCATGTCCAGACACAGTCCCCCAAGCTATTGTTGAAGTATAGAAGCTTACAAGCTTTGCTTTCCCAAAGTAAACCATACCACAATCAACATTAAACACTGCCTAGAATTAATTACCTCCTAAATTCATGAAAACCTCAAAATCCCAGAGTTAATTACACACATTCTAAATTTATTACTGAGAGTTAAATGCCACATCAGTGAGATAACAGAAGTGGCAGCGGTAATTTGCTTCTGGCTGACAGTGAGGAAAGCAGTGGCAAGATCACAGAATTAGGCTGTAATTAAGCATTCTGGTAGTTTTTAATCTAATTGTTGCATGGAAAACAGTCCAAGAAGAGGTGTGATACACCATGACTGAGGTAACAGGAAATTGCTGCAGGTTCTTGCAGTTACTATTAGAAGTTTCATAATCCTAAAATAATAGCAGTCAATTTATTTTAAAGTTCACATGACTTCAGAAATTTTTCAAGAATGTGGTAGATCAAAAATTAATCTCTTGCTTTGTGGATGCACTGTATTGAAGTCCCAGTCATGAACTTCAGACAAAGAGCACAACATTTATTTGCCTAGAAAAGCCGTAAGGAGCTAGTCCCTGTAGAGAACTAGGAAGACATAATTATTTAAAAGTGAAACAAAACAGTTCTTCCTATTACCTCTTTTCCTCTTTTGCTCTCAGGTGTTCTTCTTGTCTTAGAACCTGAACCATCACAGATTCAAACATGCCTGTTGACAAGCCTACTACACTGCGAGGCATGGAACGACGTCTTGTTGAAATGCATGCTGCTCCTTTCTCATCTTCCAGCCCATAACATCCTCTAGATGTTACAGCTATTGAAGTTTTCTCTCTCAAATGCCTAGAAGAGCAAGCCAGTTCACAATTACAACTTCCCTTATCAACAGCACTTCAGTGCCTACACTACCAATCATATATCAAGCATATTTACTCAGAAAAAAAAGCAGTTACTTTTCACCTGCCATTTTTTCCACTTTGAAAGTTCCTTCAGAAATTCAAAAAATTAAAACCAACATGCTAACATGAGCTATATTTTCACATCTGTTAAAAACGGTGGATCTTTACCTCAAGTATGTAAATATTATTTGGAGATTTAACTTCCTATATTAATGTGTATAAAAAAAAAAGAAAATACTTCCACAAGACTTAAGAAACTATCATTTTTAGAAGACACCTAAAAATACTGGGCTGAGGGGGGGGAGTGCACTTACTGATTTGGGTCAGGGGGGCTGTGTGTTTAACAGCAGTTTAGTTTGTTAAAAGTTAAAAAAGATCAAAAAGTGTAACACTATTGATTTGCCTGTAAAGTTGTATCTTACAGTGTTCCAAAGTACTCTAGCAAAACTGGTATGAGAAGTAACACTCTATCACACCTCTGAAAACATGAGGTGAGGGGGTAAAAAAAGTCCAGCATCCATTCTAAAGTGATTCTTCTATGGTCTGCAGTATCTGAGTCATGCAACCAACCCCGAGTCACTTGATGGGGGGCTCACTGAGGATAATACTGCCCTAAAGAAACAAGAATAATTATTCCAAGTAGTTCTTGAATTCCATTTTACTAATAAAATTGTATATGTTAAACACTTCAAACAAGTCTGAACAAAAACTATGAAGGAATTTTGAGATTTCTAGAATCCTTAATCCTTTCTATATCTAGCTCTTAGAAACTTACAAAGTGAGTGTATACAGACAAAAAATATTTACAAATCTCTGAAGAGTTAGTATCAAAAATTCAGGATTGCTCTTTGCCTGCTTAATATTTCTTAATATTTATCTGAACAAAGACTGCATTTGTGAAAGAATGACAACAACTGAATTTAGTAAATACATATACTGTGATATGGTGATGCTACCTAAATTGACTTCACTTTCTTATGTAGTTTCTAATAAAAAGGCATCGAGCATTCTTAGGTCCTACTGAATTCAATCAGTAGGCATCTAATTCAACAAAGAGATCTCCACAAAATGCCTATCAATTCCATACAGTTGAGATGTTACAGTCAACACAACATACAAAGGGAACTTGGCACAAATCTTCAGGCTGCATCTGGTTAGCTATCCAGCAGTACTCTTAAGCCAGCAATTCTGACTTTTTTTTTTTTTAATCAAGTTTTACTCAAGCAAACTAGCAACATTCATGCTCTGTTAGATTCAGCTCCTTCCCTTCTAGTCCCACACTGTCCCAGAACTGCTGTTGAACAAAATCAGTTTCAAATATAGTGTTGCTACACCAACACGGAATACAGTTACTCCAGGTTATTGAGCTCGGCACCACACTTCTCAAGTGCTCCTACCACACACAAAGCAAGATCCTGTTTACCCGCTGGCGGCCAATACTGTGTAAGTAGCAAGTTGAAGGTTGATGGACGTGCACAGCTTTATGCACTTCTCAATACTGTTCCTTCTTCACCCTCTGCCTGTTAAACTCCTGAGAAACTGCATTTCAGTCATGATTTAAACTGAACTTTCTACAATATACCTTGACAGGTTTCCTTGCTTCAGCTGCTTTGGCTGATAAACAAGTTCCTGCCAGGGGCTTAAACATACCACAATTTCCATTTTGCCATTTAAAACTGTAACATGCCAAACATTATCTTTCATTTTATGATTATTAAAAAGAAAAAAAAACACACAAAGAACCTTGTTATTTTAAAGCAGATACTTTGGCTCAAGAATTTATTCCTACTCGTTTTAAAGACATTAAAAATTTCAGACTGTCGAAATCTTAATTTTGAAGAGCCAGATGCTTACGCAAAGTTTCGGTTTCACTTCCTTTTGACAGAACAAAACAAAGAAAAGAGCATTTGACATCTTGTCTAAACAAGTCTGCCTCCAGTTCTTCAAAACGCTTCTTTCGGAAGACTTTCTTTCAGAAAATCTTAATCCAGAAATGCTGAACACTTTTTTTTTTTTTTGGTATTTTCGGGTTTGGGATCTCCAAAGCAGATGGAATTGCATTTACATAGTTGCCAGCAGGAAACATTCCTCTTTGTGTAAGCATTGAGAGTTCAATGATTTTATTGTGGGGTGGTTTTTTTTTAACCCATGCAAATGGTATCTTTTACATAAAGAAACACACCCTCTTTTCATACTTTACGTAAACAACACGTGGTTGGCCCCCTTTCAGGCTTTCTACACCTACCGGGACAGCAGCGCCAGCTTCTGCTCCAGCATCATCTCTAGCTTCTGGGCCTGTTTGGAAAGCCAGTGATCTACACCATTCAGTCGGTAACAAGTCTCCAGCATTAGCCGGAAGTCACCCACGAAGTCCGCTATCCCCGTGTACTGCCCACTGGAAAATTTTTCTTCCATCTTTAACAACCACATTCCAGCTGGCGACTGCTGAAAGGAGTGAATGCTCTTACGACCCGAGAGGGAGCCAGCTCCTTCCCTGAAGGATGCCTGATCCTCAAGGGGCTTCAAAAACGGTGCTGTCAGAGGCCGGTACTTCTCCAGGAGAAACTCACGCAAGATGCGGTATCCCTGCTGCAGCTCGGGATTCAGGGCCTGCTCCCAGGAACAGCCGCCGCTTTTCCCTCCCTCCTCGTCTCCCTCCTTGTCCGGCTCCTCCTCCCCGCCAAGGCGGCTAACCGCGGGCCGATCCGCCGAGAGGTGTCCAGCCGCGGGGCCCGCGGGCTCTGCCGAGTCCATGTCTCCCACCCCGCTCACGCACGGGGCCTCGCCGGCTTCGGGGTGACTGCCGGCTTCGGGGTGACTACCGGCACGGGGCCGGCTCTTCAGCATCACTTAGGGACCGCCACGCTCCCCTCGGCCAGCCGGCGAATCGACATCGGGCTCACCTATGCGGAGAGACACTATTCAGTCCCTCACCACGCTCCCCCACGACGGCCTCAGCCCTGCCCCCAACTGCGGGAGGAGGGCGGGCCTCGGGTGCCGGGGCGGAGGCAGCTGCCGGCCGCCAGCTTAGCCCGCCTCTCCCTGCCGCCTGCCTCCCCGCGCCTCCAGCCGACGCACCCAGGCCTGCGGGCGGCCCCGCCCGCGCGGGGACCGCGCCCTCGCCTGCAGAGGCCGCCTCCACCGGTGGACACCCGCGCATCCCGCTCCTGTCCCCTTCCCTGCCCGCCCCACCCCCCCCCCCCCCGCCATGACGGGGCTTCCCTCCTCCACTCGCCCGCGGCCTCCTCCTGAAGGGAGGCGCAGAGGCCGGCCGGACGGTGCCGTGTCTGCGCGGGGGATGCTCCGCTCCTCTCCCGTCCCTTCCCGTCCTCTCCTCGCCTCGAGTGCAGCCCAGCCCAGCAGCAGCGATTGGGCTGGCAGCGGGGCCACCTAACGGTCGGCCGGAGGGGGGAAGGGGGAGCAGGTCGAGAGAAAGGAACGCTGCGCCTCACCTAACGCGCGTGCGCCCGTCCGGCTGCGCGCGGCCGGGCTTGGGCGCCAGGTGAGCTGGCGTCATCAGAGGGCGCCAGGCGCGGGGCGGGGCGGGGCGTGTCGCGGGTGTGTGAGGGAGCATGGGAAGGGACGGTGGCGGTATGGAGCTGTCATGGTCGGGGTTGCTATTTCACATGGTGGTGCTGGTGCATCGCGGCCGCCATCGGCCTCGCCAAGGCACGAGCAGCCCATCGCTCTTACGCGATAGGTGAAAGAGTCTCCCTAGGAACACCCACGTAACGGTTTTCCCGAACGTTAAAGGTGTTGCATTGAAGACTTTCGGTGGTTAATGTGAGGAAGTTTGCGAGAGCGCTCTGTTCTACCGCCTGAAGCGCTTACCCGAGGAGTTACGGGTTTCTGAGGAAAGGTACTGAAAACTGCGGTGAGCCATCCGGGGGGTGCACCTGCAGTCCTTTCAGATTTCCTCTTCAGCACCCTGCAGCCCTGATCACCGTTACAGCGACATACTGAGGAGCGTTGCGGGGCTCCATGTGTTAGAAAAAAGAGTGAAATTTTACGTTGAAATGATTATATAGAGTAATAGAAATGATTATATCTGAGAAGTTTTCGAATCAAAAGTAGACTTCTGTGTATTAGAAAAATGTTGTAACTTTGCTGTTCTGTATTTTAGTTACTCTATAACCAAAAATATCACAATGGTAGCCTTAGCAGTAGAAACTAACATAACCACAAGAAGAACACGGGATGTCTGGCCTAAGACTAATTTAAAACAAGGAACTGTGCGTCTTGATAATACAGATGTTTATAATCTTTGTATTGCTTAAAAGGAAACTCTGTCTAGAAATAGGAACTATATATCTTAAGCAGCAGGAAAATTTGTAATCTCTGCAATATTGATAGCTTTGCGAAATCATTGCAACATAGAAGCAGCAAAGTGAGGAAGTTAGAATGCTGGCGTCCACATAACGGTTGGGGCCTGTCCAAATAACACAAAGGTGAAAAGGATAAGCTGAGGAAGACCTTACTTCATCAGGACGACCACCAGAGGGGGCTGTGCAAGCGCAGAGGAGGCTGATGTAATGAAGTAATCCCTGATGCATATGTATTAGTCAATGATGTAATCTGTATTGAATAGTGTATAAATTGCGGACGCGATGTGACGGAGTTGAAGCCAGATTTGGGCGCGTGCCTCTGGTTTCCCAACGCTGCAATAAAGCACCTCGTATAACCATTCCGGTGGTTACGTGTCAGTTCTTACGCTAACACAGTGGCCGCCACAATAGTAGTAAGTGCCCGGAGGACAGTAATTAGTAGGCCAAGTTTTGAGTTCACCCCCTCAACATGTATGAGTTATAAGTTCAGGGCACCTGGCTGGAGAAGGGGGGAACACGGGACAGAGAAACACAGACCAGTTTTCTTTGCTCAAGCCTTTACCTCTGTAGGGTCATTCACATACATTCTGCAAGGCTACTTGGTGCAGAGATCACTCCAGAGACCCTGCATATGACAACATCTTGACAGGAACAACTCAGACTTTTCAAGATAAATGCAGAACCACTCCCCTGTTCATACTGCACTTCCTCATGCTAGGGACACTGGGAAATTTCCATCGCCTTCATTCCATTTGAGGGATGGTACCACTCAGGTGCTATGCTTCCGTTGCAGGCTGTGCCTACACGACAGAAGTTTGGGACCCACAAGGTTAGCAAAAGCCCCCTCTAGCCCCATTTTCCAACCTGTCTACAATGTACAGCCTGAGCAAAAAGGTTGATCCCTGAGGTCCTGCCATCTCTCCTGATCACTTACTGATGTTACAGCTACCTGTTTTTATCCTTCAGAATCTCTTGAATTGCAGACTCCAAACACATGAGGTCAGACACCTCAGGATGCCGGGTGTGGTATTGGAATAGGATGCTGCAGCGTGCTTCCACACTGGAGGGAGGTGATCCTGCCTGGAGGGCCACTGTGCATTTGAGGCCTCAGTGATCAGTGCAACAGTTAACTGAGTGTACCCACAAACAGGGTGACCTGCAGGCCTGTGTTGTGCTGTAGGTATCCCAAGGCCACAGGATAAACTCAGCCAGCTCACTGTTAGAGGAGTGGTGGGCAGCTCCCATGTTGTACTGGCAGTTACACCACTCCATGGTGATGACCATGCCTAAAAGAGCAGTGAGAAGTTAATCTGTGAATATTGTTTCTGTTTGACAGGAAAAATGATGACTAGAGTTGTGGTTTTTTTGCAAGAAAATCCTCTAATAGTTTAATGGCCATAATGGAGGAGCCTTTTCACAGACAGGGTCTTCATGGTGTGCTCTGATCAGAGGCCTTTTGATGCTGCACTGCTTATGCTTCACAGCATCTGAAATGCTGTAAAGTAGCAGTTCTCTATTTCTTTATGGTGTTAACTCTAATAAATTGCATTTTAAATGATACTTTGCAGTGTCTGAATGCCTTTCTTACTGGGACCACAGTGGATCAGCATGTCCTGGTGCAAAAGAGAGGGAATGCTGTCTTGTGTTTCCACTGATAGCTTGCCTCAGAAAGAGTGTTCAGTTTGTCTAATTCGCACTCCAAGCTGAAGGTGGAGGGTTGTCATCAGGGCAACAGAAGTTGTGGAGGTCTTCCTGCAACATATGTGGAGATGAAATCATAGAATCAGAGAATGGTTAGGGTTGGAAAGGACCTTAAGATCATCAAGCTCCAACCCCACTGCCGTGGGCAGGGGCACATCACACTAAACCATCTCACCCAAGGCTCTGTCCATCCAGGCCTTGAACACTGCCAGGGATGGAGCATTCACAGCTTCCTTGGGCAGCCCATTCCAGTGCCTCACCACCCTCACAGTGAAGCACTTCTTCCTCATATCCCATCTGAACTTCCCCTGTTTAAGTTTGAACCCATTACCCCTTGTCCTTTCACTACAGTCCCTAATGAAGAGTCCCTCCCCAGCATCCTTATAGGACCCCTTTCAGACACTGGAAGGCTGCTATGAGGTCTCCATGCAGCCTTCTCTTCTCCAGGCTGAACAGTGATTAGGAGGAATCTCCAGGAACTTGCCAACAAAGTTTAAGTTGACAAGCAAGTATTCTCCATTACATCGCCAGGAGACAGAGCAATAGCTCCTCCTAGCGTGTCTCCCCAAATTGCTAAACAAGCCGTCCTTATATAGGTGCTAAGCATACATAGTCATTATGTACATACATGCATATGCATGAGGCTACTTACACATTACATCATTCTTCTAGAAAGTTTCCTCGCATATGTACAAAAATGTGGTGATGGTCTTTGGGGGTTGTTTACTTCTTCCAACAATCTTCATCACTTTTGGCAGTCTTTGAAGCACGCACAGTAGATAATGCTTACCCCAGCTTAATTGGTTCAGCAACACTGCAGACATAATTATCCTGTCCTCCTACTTATCAGTTAGCTTAGCTGCAGTCCATCCTGGACATCTGCTAGTTTCAGATACTCTTTATCTGCATGTCCTGTTTTTCTTACACTTATTTTTGTACCAAGGTCATAAGGACCTTAAACTATTCCAACTACAGTGGTTTGTCTTATACAAGGATTCTCATTATGTTCTCTAGCTGCACTCTGACTGGGTTTTTTTCTTCTTTGGAACATGTCCCTCAGTTATTTTCCATTGCTACTGTTACAAAGCCATCAACCTTAACGTTACTTAGAACTGACTCTACTTACTCACAAAGGTTTGCTTTTCATTTTGTGCCTTCTTGTCCCAAATTCCCCCTTTTTCTGTCCTTCTGCAAATTCTTCTGCAACACTTTATATACTTCCATTACCATTTAGAGTCTTTTTGACATATTTTCCTGTTTCTACCTGATGCTTGATTTCATTCCTTTCCCAACTTGATAATTTATCATAGATTGTTTACAACACCAAAAGGAACATTGTATCACACCACAAGTAATCAATATTGAAACAGTTAATACTAATATTCCTGCAGTTAATTGCAAGTATAAATTTTGGTCCCAGGCTTGTACGCCAATTAGCACATGAATCCAATTTATGACCAACGGAATTTTATACATAAGGGTCCTGAAGGTTCAATTTGACGTATCTTCTCTGGCTCTGGTGCTTTCTTTATTCTTGAATTTATCTAAGCAGATTGTTCCTCTGTCTTCACTGCTGTAAAGGTGGTCAATAATATCTGGTACGGTCCACTCCACTTCTCCTGTAGAGGATCTCCTGAAAAGTTCCTAATACAAACCTAGTCTCCAGATCTGGAAGGGTGAATCGCGTAATACAAACCTCTCGCTCTTGTCTCTAATATTCTCTTGCTTCTTTCTTCTAATTGTTTTCTCAGATTGACCAGAACCTGCTGGAGATAGCCTTCTTCCACTTCCTGAAGACTTTCTCCTTTAGACTGGGATTGATACGGTCTTCCATATAGTATTTCAAGTGGGCTAACCTCTTCTTTCAACTGAGGTTTAGTTCAAATTCTTAATAGAGCCACTGGTAAAGCTTGGTACCAATATAAATTAGTTTCCTGACATATTTCACTAATCTGTTGTTTAACCAGATGGTTCATCTTTTCTACTTGCCCACTGGCCTGAGGCCTGTATGGAACATGTAGTTGCCAATCAATTTCTAATATTTTATAAATTTCTTGTAATAATTTTGCACTAAAGTGTGGGCCTTGGTTGGAAGAAATTGCCACTGGTACTCCAAAACGAAGTATTATCTCCTTTAATAACGTTTTGATTACTTGTCCTGCATTATTAATTCTACAAGGGAATGCTTCTGGCCAGCCTGAAAAACTGTCCATTTACACCAACAAATATCAATAGCCTCCTTGTCTCAGTAATTCAGAAAAATCTATTTGCCACTGCTGTTCTGGATAACTTTCTCTCCCAGTTGTCCCTATTTGATTTCTATTTTCAGTTTTAGGATTATTCTTACAACAGAGCTGACATTATGTTATCACTAATTGAACTATGGTGTGTAGATTCCTTGCTGCAACTTGTTTGCGTAGGTATTTATATAAAGAATTGCTACCCCAATGAGTTTCATTATGTTCTTCCTGAGCTAGCTTCCATAGTTGATTATAGGGAATTACAATTCGCCCATCAGGTATCTGAACACAATACTCGTTGTTTTCCTGTCCTTTCGGATCTTCAATCAACTCCCTATCCTCTTTTGAATATCTAGGTTTAGATTTTTCAATTGTTAGTTTGCCATTAGGGATTAAGGACATGATTTTATATTGTTCAGCTGCCCAGTTGGCTTAAAAATTGGCCAAATTATTTCCAGTTTCCCGATTAAAGTCACCTTGTTGATGTTCTCTACAATGCGTAATAGCTACTTCCTCAGGTAGCTGAACAGCTTCCACTAGCCGCAGAATTTCTGTAGCATGTTTTGTCAGTTTCCCTTGTGTTCAAAAGTCCTTCTTCTTTCCAGATGGCACCATGTGCATGGACTACACCAAATGCACATTCAGAATTAATCAGTCCAAATATTTATCCTTTTGCCTTTAGCCAATTCCAGGGTTCTCATTAATGCTTTTATTTCTGCCTTTCGGGCAGAGGTGTTCGCGGGTGAAGATTTAGCTTCTATTACCTGTGAAGTGGTGGTAACGACATATCCTTCCTTCCGTTCACCATTTTTCATGAAACTACTACCATCAGTAAACCAAGAATCAGCATGTTCCAGAGGTTTCTCTTTCAAATCTGGTTGGCTCGAATACACAGTATCTGTAAGTGGCCAAGCAGTCGTGTGTTAGCAGATCTGTCAGTTGTTCCTGCAAAAAGGATGCTGGATCCACAACATTAGTGACTATAATTTCTGTGCCATTGTGTTCCACAAGGGGTGGCCTGGTATTTAAAAAAAAAAAAGTGAAGGTGATAACCAATAGGCTCCTTTCTGTTCCAGGACTGCTGATACCACATGGGACACTAGTACAGTAATCTTTTGTCCCAAGGTGAGTTTGCGAGCCTCTTCAACACTCATGACAACTGCTGCCACAGCCATTAGGCATCCAGGCCATCCTTTGCTCGCTTCATTCAGCTGTTTCAAAAAATATGCCACTGCCCTTTTATAGGGTCCTGATTTCTGAGCAAGGACCCCTAAAGCTATTCCTCATTTTTCATGAGAATGTAGCCAAAAGGGTTTAGTAACATCCGGAAGTCCCAGAGCTGCAGCTCTCATTAGCTCTCTTTTTAAATTTCTGAAAGCCTCCTCTGCTGAATCAGTCCATTCTACAGGGGAGGATTTCCTTTTCACAGTTCATATAGCAGTCTTACCAGAACACCATAATAATGGATTCAAAGTCTGTGCCATATGGTCATTCCCAGGAACGTCCAGAGCTTCTTGACAGTCAGTGGTCATGAAGTTTGGCAAATGCCTTCTTTTCTAACAATTCCAAGTTCTCTCTGTCCGCCTGTTATTTCATATCCTAGGTAGGAAACTCAGGTTTGAATTAGTTTGTATACCTGATAATCATTCAGTCCCAGAAAACTCAATAATTCCACTGGACACATTCTTTCTTTGTTTCTATGGCAATTAATAGGTCATCCACACATTGTAACAGAGTTCCTGTCTGAGTGGGTGTCTTCCATGATTCTAGTTCCAGTGCTAACTGATTTCCAAAAATCGTTGGACTGTTTTTAAACCCTTGAGGTAATACTGTCCAAGTTAATTGGGTTTTCCTTACTGTATCAGGATTTTCCCATTTGAAAGCAAATAAATTCTGGTTTTCTTTGGCCAATGGTAAGCAAAAGAAAGTGTCCTTTAGATCCAAGATGGCAAATCATTTCTGATTATTATTCAATTTAGTCAATAAAGTATACAGATTAGCTACTACTGGATGACTATCTTCCACAATTTTGTTGATTGCTTGGAGATCTTGAACCAATCTGCAACTTTTCCCATTGGATTTCTTTATTATATTCCAATTCACAGTCAGTTAATAATCTGTATTTTAAAATATATCACTGATTTTTTAATTCCTTTTGATCCTGCCATTTTAGGGGATATTGGTTTATTCCAATTGGGCAGGCCCCCCTTTTTATTTCTACTTTAACAGGCAAAGCATTTTTCGCCTTACCTGGAACTTCAGATGCCCATACTCCCAGATATACCTGATTAAGGATTTCTTCTATTTCAGGGAGGTCCTCCTGTTTGCTTTTCTGTTGAATTAAAGATACACTCAAAACTGTAATTAATTGATCATTTCTAACTCTTAATTCCATTTTGCCTTTTCAAAATGTTGCTTCTTGCCTTAATAAAGATTTTGGAGAATTTGGCATGCATAAAAATTTATGCATTCCTATTTGTTTTCCCAATTTGTACTTCAACGGTTTCAGAAAGGATGTTTTTGTTGTTGGTTTGTTTTTTTTTTTTTGGCAGCCAGTAGCTCCCACAACTGTAACAAATTCTTTTCTCTCTGATTTAACACCAAATATGTTGCTGCTGTAGTCACTAAAAATTCCACTTCATTTTAGAATCATAGAATCATAGAATGGTTAGGGTTGGAAAGGACCTTAAGATCATCAAGTTCAAACCCCCCTGACATGGCCAGGAACACCTCACACTAAGCCATCCACCCAAGGCTTCGTCCAACCTGGCCTTGAACACTGCCAGGGATGGAGCATTCACTACCTCCCTGGGCAACCCATTCCAGTGCCTCATCACCCTAACAGGAAAGAATTTCCTCTTTATATCCAGTCTAAACTTCCCCTGTTTAACTTTGAACCCATTACCCCTTGTTCTGTCACTGCAGTCCTGATGCAGCAAACTCCTCAACTGTTAACATTGTGCAGCTCAACCTGTCTACTTCTCAAGAACTGATAACCTGGAGGAGGGGGTGTATTTGTGTGCTCCTGCCTACAGGTCCATGGTGACTGCCTGCAAAGTTTGTCAAGCCTTGCCATGAGCTGGACAGACAAGTGGAGGACCCTGATGCCTCAGCTAAGGGAGCTGACTGTGAATACTCCAAGCAGAATGAGATAGAGGAAGAGAAAAACTAATGATTGCAAAACATCACTTGGGGGCAACTGAGAAGTAACAGCTTGAATATGTGTGCTTGTAAAGTAGCTATTATTAGAGGCTGTGATTTTGTGTAGAAAACCACCTGTATTTACTAGCCAGTTGTGAATAAGAAACTACACCTTGTATTATATAGATTTGTCACTTGTGAAAGAGATGTTAGAGTATGGAAATTTGCAGTAGCTGCTAGAAAATGCTAAGGCAAAAGCTAGAAAGATTCTAATACAATGGTAGTGTTATAAAGCAAGTAATAGAACAAATTAAGAGGGTGGGAGAACTTCACTGGTAAGAAATTTCTTTGGCTAGTCCCTCACTGCCATCAACCTCTTCAACATGCTGCTGCACCCTGCAATACTCTGCTAATGTAATTTGTGTGTGCCTTGCCGTAGTAGTGACTTGTTACTGGATGAAGCAGGTGAAACTCTGCATTGACAACAAGGTGCAAGGACTGAGGCTCACCAAATGCTTGCTACCACAATCAAGGGCAAGACTGGATTGGCCTCTGTGTTTGCCATCAAGAAGAACCTTTAGCTCCACTGTTGGCTGCAACCCAGCAGGTGTGGAGCAGTGGGGACACATGCCATGCCAGACCTTGATCTGAGGGATGGCATCCCCTGTTATCAGAGAGCCATACAGAAGAAAAAAGGGCAGGCCTAGCAGCCTGTAGTTGGCATATGTTGGAAATATGATCTAGCCCAAATCTCCTGCTCAAGTAGGGTCATGCAAAAGATATATAAAACTAAAAGGGGGAGATGTGGAGACAGTGTTCTCACAGGAGAATGGATATTTGGTACATGAATTCTGACTAATCCTGAAAGATACAGCAAGGCCATGAGAGGCCCGAGGAAGCTTAAGCAAGCAAGATAAGAAGCTGGAATTCACCGAGTTATGAGAACTGCGGACTGTTGGCAAGCTTTCCAGGTCAAGTTCTCACACCTGTGCTTAACAAATTATATGTTAGTCACTAGGGGTCTTCAAGACATGTATCCAATCGTAATATGCTGAATCACTGTAAGTGTATGTAAGCAATAGTATATAAGGAGTTAAGGCTTTGCAATAAATGGCTTTTGTCTGATCATATTGATCCCTGACTGAGTCCATGTATTGTCTGCAGCAAATAGCGCTCAACATGGGGCACCCCCCTATTTTTCGTATTGAAACTGAAGGAATTAAAGCACGTGGCACCAAAGAAAGTGGAAAACGCAGTGCCGCAGGGACGTTGGCTGGGTTCGATCCGGCAGGACCAGGATCGGGAGGTAGACACCTCAGAACGGATCCTTATGAGCATGGAAGACACTGCGCAGTGCAAATAAGGTAGCAGCCGACAGGTCTGAAAGAGGGTTAGAATGGGGAATCAATTAAGTAAAGAAGAAACTGCCATCCTTAAGCTCTTCCAACATATCCTCTCAGCAAGAGGGATAGAGTATGATGATAATCTGTCAAAAAGACTATTGCTCTGGAGTAAAGAAAAAAGAGTTAATCCAGGGGATTGGTGAAGCCTTTGAGCTTGGGACTTGGGAAAAAATCTCTAAGGAAGAAGCCTCCATTTTATGGATGTTTTCAGTCCTTCTTAAGGTGAAGGGAGCAACCTTTAAAGAGGTAGACTTAAATTTAATGTTGAAATGGTCGAAGACGTGTTATCCAGAGATTGATGAGTCTGCCGTATTTGAGGTCTCTTTGTGGAATGGTGCAGCAGTCAAATTGTGGGATGCAGTTGCAAAAGGCAATGACACTGTGAAAAATTTGTTAGTCATTTGGAGAACTATTTTAGAGACGTTAAAGTCAAAAAGTGAGATCCTGGAGCCCAGTGCCCCCTCCCCCAGCCAGCCCCAAGTTGGGCACCAGAATATATGGAACCAGTCAGAGATCAATATGATAAGACAAAAGCCGTTTATTACAAAGCCTTAACTCCTTATATACCATTTCTTACAGGCACTTACAGTGATTCAGCATATTACGATTGGATACATGTCTTGAAGACCCTTAGCGACTAACATATAATTGGTTAAGCACAGGTGTGAGAATTTGACCTCGAAAGCTTGCCAACAGTCCGCAGTTCTCATAACTCGGTGAATTCCAGTTTCTTATCTTGCTTGCTTAAGCTTCCTCGGGCCTCTCATGGCCTTGCTGTATCTTTCAGGATTATTCAGAATTCATGTACCAAATACCCATTCTCCTGTGAGAACACTGCCTCCACACAGTCCCTAATGAAGAGTCCCTCCCCAGCATCCCTATTAGGCCCCCTTCAGATACTGGAAGGCTGCTATGAGGTCTCCACGCAGCCTTCTCTTCTCCAAGCTGAACAGGCCCAACTTTCTCAGCCTATCTTCATACAGGAGGTGCTCCAGTCCCCTGATCATCCTCGTGGCCCTCCTCTGGACTTGTTCCAACAGATCCATGTCCCTTTTATGCTGAGGACACCAGAACTGCACACAATACTCCAAGTGGGGTCTCAGAAGAGTAGAGTAGAGGGGCAGAATCACCTCCTTTGACCTGCTGGTCATGCTGCTTTTGATGCAGCCCAGGGTACGGTTGGCTTTCTGGGCTGCGAGCACACACTGCAGCCGGCTCATGTTCATTTTCTCATTGACCAACACCGCCAAGTCCTTCTCCGTAGCGCTGCTCTGAATCTCTTCTCTGCCCAGCCTGTAGCTGTGCCTGGGATTGCTCCAACATTTTCTCTAATCCCTAGCTTTAGTTTTACCAGTGGATCGGCTAGGGTAGATTCCCCAGGTCCCTGTCAGTCTAGTTCTAATTCAGTCACTGGAGCCACCTTATGAGTATTCCTTTTAGGGCAGTCTCACTTCTAACATCCAAATCCCTTACAGTATGTGCACTGATCTCTTCCCATAGGAGAATTCACTCTTTCACCTCTGCCTGACAGTCCACCTCTGCCTTGTCATCTCACATTAGTTCCTCCACCAGTTTCTACTTGTCCCAAAGCAGCCACCTTAGCCGTGGCTATAGCATGACTCAGCTTTTTCTTCTCTACCTGTTCCCGGTTCCTATATGCTCTCCCTGCTTCCTCTTTCACTCCCATCCACATTTATCGAACAAGCCCTCAGTTCTATCTGTTAACATGTCTGTTCCTACCTGTCCATGTGCCCCAGCACTCATTCCACACTCAAACACAGGAGCTTTGAGCTCCCCTGCTTTCCCCTTGGGTTCTGTTTTAAACTTTTCTTAACTCTAATGTGAATCTGCTGCTTGTTGCCAGTGACATTCTTCCTTATCAGTATCAGATAGGACAGATGCAGTGATCTTCCTGATTACTCTGGGTGGTTTCTTTTGGGCTTTCTGTTTGTTTGTTTGTTTGTTTGTTTTTTAACTTTCAACAACTTTCCCCAATATCACAGGCTGAACAACATCTCTCCAGCTTAGCTTTCTGTTTTTCCCTGTCCTTTTCCAAAGCCAAAATTAGGGGATCTGGCGGAGCTATGTGAATTTCACATTCTGTCTGTCATTCCGGGTTGTTTCTTAGGGTGAAAAACATACCTGCATACATCACTTTATCCCATTTTCATTGTCACCTTAAGAACAACATCAATGAATTATAGTTCAGAGTTCCATTTTTAGGCCATTTTTCCTGATCTTCCAAAGTATACAAAGGCCACCATTAGTTACAGTATTTTATCAATGTTTTCTTGTTTCCTGAGCCCCCAGGAAACCCTCCCAGTTCTTTCCAATGTGCCAAAATACTTCCTAAAGAATTCCTTTTCAGGATTTCTTCACTCTGTTGATTTCCTGTTATTAATTTCACATAAACACACACTAGGGATCCCACAGACACAGTTACAATACTTGAGACGGAGACTAAATTCAGTCCAACTTCCTCAGCCTATCTTCATATGGGAGGTGCTCCAGCCCCCTGATCATCCTCATGGCCCTCCTCTGGACTTGTTCCATCAGTTTCATGTCCTTTTTATGTTGAGGACACCAGAACTGTACACAATACTCCAAGTACATCAACTGTGGAAAAAGCATGATTGAAGATGATGGAAAGCAGCCAGCCAAGATACAGTGGGAATTTCTAGTAGAAATTAATTATAAGCAGATTAGATTGGCAGCAGGTTTAGAGGTTTGTGGCTTCTGGATATTTGGCCAATAACACTTGCTTCCCAGTACCACTGGGTCAAAAATGGAAAAATTCTTCCAGGCAGGATTCTTGGGCCTCTTCCTACAGGACACTCAAGCAGTGGCTTCCCCTTTCCCTTCAGTCTTTGGCCTAACAATATGTAAGGCCAGAAGTCCTCACAAGTTTTGAGATCAGGCCTGCCCTTAATCTTCAGTAATCTCATAACCAATCCAGTAATACACTATGTTCTGTCTAAGTTTTGCCACATGAGTGCACTGTTGATTAAAAACCATACTCCATCCATGCTTTAAGTTACAAGGTGGGACTCCATTTTGAAGTAGCCAGGATATAATTGCTGGAGCAAAAGCAAACAAACTTTATAAAATATGTAACAGCGATAAAATGGAGTTGTGTTGTAACCACGTGCTGTATTAGTAACAGGAGCTGTGACCCACATATCAGAAAAAAAATTGTTTAGAATAAATAGAGCTGATGCATTTAATACTTCATTGAGGTTTATTCTGCTTTCTCTCCATACATCTGAATTTGGTACAATTTTTATGAAATGTCATCATATAAAATTATATCTTTTCTTAACAGAAAAATAGTTGCAATTGTAGATCTGCATGATAATATCTTGTCTTCAAGACAGAACATTACACTAAATGAGCCCCTCTGCCTTCATGCTATCACAAAGATGACAAGAAATTTTGCAATAAGATTATTATCCACAGTGTCTGAGGTGGTTAGGGAAAAGGGCAAATGCCTTGTGGATAAAGGTATACCATGAGGTAGAAATTTGAGGTATGTTTGGGGAAGAATAATCTTCCATATACAGTTCACAAAGGGCAGTATGATCTTGTAAAGGAATAGAGAGACCTGTCAGACCTGACCAGTATGCTTTACCTCTGGAAAGAATATTGGGTGAGGAAAGCTTAGCACATCACAGAGGTCAAGATCAGGGATCTAAAGTTAAGAGTTTTAAGTTTCAGTTTTGTTTCAGTTTTACGCCAACCATGAAAGCATCTACAATCTCTACAGACACGCACTGACACTGTAAATATTTATTTCTGAAACTTGATTTGGGTTTTATAGTGTGCCCTAACCTTACACTTTGCCTTTACATTTTCTCTCAAACTGAAATCAGTGTTATTAGACCATAAAGGAACAGCCAGTGGCTACAAATCTATACAGAGTAAGATGAACTACTGGGCAAAATCCAACAGGTTTAACTCCTTGCATTACCTGTGGCCATTACCTATATTTTAGAAGAGATTGTATATTCATTCTCAGAGATTTATATGTATTTCTCAGAAGACATGTAAAATAATTAACAAAAAAATTACTCTAACCCTCTTAAATCCAAAGGCCCTCTGGCTCAAATTGTTGTCTCTCCCAACTTTTTCAAGGAGACTATAGTATTGTTGTAAGAAATGGTATTATCATTCCACCACCCTCAAAGAGTCATTTAGTTGCAATTTTCTGTTCAGCAGAGTATGTCAGCCTGTCTGCTATTCAGCTGCTGATACTCACAAACCTTGAAAGGATGTTTCAGCCGACCTTCCTCCTTCCATTCCCTCAGCGAACTTGATCATTTTCCAGCAGGTTCAAAGGTTTTTGGAGAGGAGAGACAGCAGACAGCACAACTGTATAAGGCTCAGTTCATTAGAAAATCAGGGTAGCAGGGACTTAGTAACGGAGTACTGTACATTTTTACTCCTCTCTCTGTAATTGCGCAACACAAGAAAGACAACCACAAAAGTGCTTCGTACGGAGTTAACATTTATTCTTTGTTGAAGATTTTGCAGTTATACTTTAGTATGTCTAATTGCAGAGCTGAACTTGTTTTTCATTATTCTGATAATATAGAAATGGCAGTTCTAATTGCAGAGCTGAAACTTGTTTTTCATTATTCTGATAGTATAGAAATGGCAGTTATTTCCCTTTCCCATTGCTGAAGAGTGAAGAAAAAAAATAATTTCAGTAGCAGGGAGCTTTTAGGAGAGACTGGATATGGACACTGGAGTATATAGAGAGGCAGTGTTTAGTATTTTCTCCATCCAGTGCCCTTTCAGTTCTTTTATAATCATTAACTGTAAAGACCATGTTCTACAGTATCTGAGAAGACATATCATAGACCAGGGCTAAATCTGAAGTCACCCAGATATGAATGTCTGCTTCTGACAGCCAAAAAGCAAACTCCTCGGAATATGTTCACATTATCAGCAGTTTTACAGTATGCATTGTGTGTCACTATGGCTGGTGCCTGGTGTAACAAAGGAAGGTCAAACATAAGAAGCTGTGGCAGGGCTTAGTCACCTTTCATGTTGAACACACCTACAAGACAACACTTGTATCCTACTATACTGGTCCATCAACAAAGAAGAGTGGGCGATATGTCAAAAGAATAAATTAAAAGGATGATCTGTATTTCTGGATAACTTCAAATACTGATGCTTGTTCTGGAGGGTTTTCATAAATGTAGGAATCCATCAGTGAAATTTGATTAAAATTTAACAGTCTTCAGTCTCATCCAACCACATCTCTTCTGTACATCTGTTTTGACTCTGCAAAAAGAGAAGCTACTGTAGTCCAAGGGCATATCCTGACAGCCTACATCTTCTTCTCTATGTGCAGTGAAAGCACATGACTTAGAACACTGTTGGGTTTTGCAGCGTATTACTGTGCTGTGGACCACTTTTCTTGAACCCCTTCTGTGGACCTGTGCAACCCCTAGCAAGTGAAGAGAGCACATCTTTTGTGATCTCAGGTTCAAAAGACATCCATTTATTATTCCTAGAAGCACCAAACGTTATGCAAGCCATAATGAGTAAAGAATAACTGCAGTAATATTTAGTGTAAGAACTCTAGACTTTGAGAAATGTTAAAAAGTAGTAAAATGTCAGTGGAGCAGACATAGCTTCCGTTTATCCAGCACCATTTTTTACTATAGTGTGTGTGCTTTTAAGAGCAGAGGTTTCTCGAAAAATGGTAAACTTCAGGAGTGGTCAGCATAGACATTATGAAGTTATTAGTCTTCTGTTGTATATAGAAGCACATAGAGGTTTAAATAAGTCCTGCTGTTTTGAGTAGTAGACAGCTTCACTGCACAGTAAAACAGAATTATTTAGTGACAGTTTGGAAGTACTGGGAGCGGTAGATAGGCTACAGCAGACACAGTCCTATAACTGTCTTTGGCATGCCATGCAAACAGGATGTGAAGTATGATACAGTAGACTGTTACATGCTCATGTTAAAATATTCTGAGAATATTAAAAATGCCTACAGTTTCCAAGAAGAAAAAAATGTATCAGGAGACTGCCATGTCATTTTGTCTCAGTAACCTGCTAAACATAATCAGTTTAGTATCCTAATGCATTTGGGGGAGAAAGACCTGAATATAAAGAAAAGGAGGAACTTCTCATAAAATTTTAACATAATGAAAATATAATCTGTATTCCTGAGTCGTAAGTCACTGGATTTTAGACCATAAACTCTATTGAAATCTATAGCAAGTATTTTTGCCCTGACATATCCTCCAAAATATGAAAATGCTGTATTTCACAACAGTCTTAATGTTTTCAATCACTTTCATTGAAAATATTTTGTGTAGCCTTTCTTTAGAACATTACTACTTGTGATCAAACTTTTCCCCAGTGTAAATCTGGCAATACAATGTAGTCAAAATTAGAAATAAGCTTTTATTTCTGATCTTTTTTCTGCTCCAGTCCATTGGCTATGTTTCAGTTTTGTTCCAGCCTTAGAGACTCTGAGTTAGGTGTCCTGCAAACTGTTTGCAAATCAGCTGGCTGATAAAATGTAGTTGCTGGTATTTAGTGAATGCTCAATGCTATTCATGCAATAGCATGTGGTACCAGGAAACCATTCCTTCCTCTCAGTGCTGCAAATATTGACTTTTTCAGATGAATACCCTTTTACCTAAAAAAAAAAAAAAAATCCAAACAAACCAGTTCAGGCAGTTGTTTTCCTTATTACTTTTCATGCCAATAATCATGCTAAAACTAATTTTATAGCTATTTTGCTGACATTTTTCTTAATATGGCTGGTTTTTAAAGGTTATTACTTTTCAAGATAATTTAATATGAGACACTAATTCAAATTAAAAGAAAAATTTGAGATATATCCAATGATGGACTGGACCTAACGTAACTTATAGGGATACAGTTATTAGGGGGGTCCACAACTGATGGAATACATCCAGTTTAATGATGACTATAGGAAAATTTAAAGCAACACAAAACCAAACACACAAGGAAGAAGAGTGAGAGACAGAGTGACAGAGAAAGGAAAAGGGAAATGTAGGAGCCAAAAAAGAAATGGGGTATGGAGGCTGAGAGAGACAGAGAATGAAAAACATTTCCTAGTGGCCAGACAGGAAAAGATGTATGTGGTGCTTGCCAGATTGGTGTCCTCTCTTGGTTCCATCTCCAGTGAAGCAGATGGTCCTCCCAGTAGTATATTTTCCATGATAACTCAGTCTTTTTGTTTAGGGCCTGGACCATTGGTTGTTCCTACTTTTGATGCTGTTTTTGAATGGAAGCACACAGTGGTCAGGAAAGGTGCAACACAGCTGGTTCATTGCTGAGCTTTCTGCCAACAATAAAATTTGGAATACAATAAATGAAAACCACTATTTATTGTTGAAGACCACTACCATTCTGGATTTAGAAAGACTCTTCAGGTCCAGAAATGCTAGATGACATAGTCAAATAAAGTTTAAACAACAATGAAGTTTAAATCAAAGAGTAAAGGCTAAGACGGAAGGTCAGCTGCAATGTGGATGCATCCTCAGTATTTACATGGCTTAATCCACCCAGATTGTATCAATTATTTTAAGACTGTTTCTCTTTGTGGCTGCTGATCAGCTGATGCTATTGTTCAGGTATCTTACAGTAGTGTTGACGTAGTACATTATAATGTTCGTGTGGTTTGTCATTCAAAACAAAAAAAAAGTTCTGTGTTGTTGTGCTTGTAAGGACCCCAAACACTTCATTTAAACCTGGGATGTCACCTCATGGCCCAGCCTGATAGAGCCTGTAAGGACAATTCATTTGACCCGGGCAATTACAGACCAGTCAGTCTCACCTATGTGCCTGGCAAAATCTTGGAGCAGATTCTCCTGGAAGGCATGCTAAGGCACATGAAAAACAACAAGGTGCTTGGTGACAGCCAGCATGGCTTCACCAAGGGGAAATCCTGCCTGACCAATTTGGTGGCTTTCTATGATGGGGCTACAGAACTGATGGACAGGGGTAGAGCAGTTGATGTCATCTACCTGGATTTGTGTAAAGCGTTCGACACTCTCCCACACGACATTCTTGTCTCTAAATTGGAGAGACATCAATTTGATGAATGGACCACTTGGTGGATAAAGAACTGGCTGGATGGCCGCACACAAAGAGTTGTGGTCAATGGCTCAACGTCCGGCTGGAGACATGTTGCAAGCGGTATCCCTCAGGGACCAGTGTTGGGACCGGTCTTGTTTAACATCTTCGTCGCTGACATGGACAGTGGGATTGAGTGTGCCCTCAGCAAGTTTGCCGATGACACCAAGCTGTGTGGTTCAGTTGATACGCTGGAGGGAAGGAATGCCATCCAGAGGGACCTTGACACGCTTGTGAGGTGGGCTGATGCCAACCTCATGAAGTTTAACCATGCCAAGTGCAAGGTCCTACACCTGGGTCAGAGCAATCCCAGGCACAGCTACAGGCTGGGCAGAGAAGAGATTCAGAGCAGCCCTGCGGAGAAGGACTTGGGGGTGCTGGTCGATGAGAAAATGAACATGAGCCAGCAGTGTGTGCTTGCAGCCCAGAAAGCCAACCGTATCCTGGGCTGCATCAAAAGGAGCATGACCAGAAGGTCAAAGGAGGTGATCCTGCCCCTTTATTCTGCTCTCGTGAGACCTCACTTGGAGTATTGTGTACAGTTCTGGTGTCCTCAACATAAAAAAGACATGGATCTGTTGGAACAAGTGCAGAGGAGGGCCACAAGAATGATCGGGGGACTGGAAAACCTCCCATATGAAGATCGGCTGGGAAAGTTTGGGCTGTTCAGCCTGGAGAAGAGAAGGCTGCGTGGAGACCTCATAGCAGCCTTCCAGTATCTGAAGGGGGCCTATAGGGGTGCTGGGGATGGACTCTTCATTAGGGACTGTAGTGGTAGGACAAGGGGTAATGGGTTCAAAGTTAAAAAGGGGAAGTTTAGATTGGATATAAGGAGGAAATTCTTTCCTGTTAGGGTAGTGAGGCACTGGAATAGGTTGTCCAGGGAGGTTGTGAATGCTTCATCCCTGGCAGTGTTCAAAGCTAGGTTGGACGAGGCCTTGGGTAATATGGTTTAGAGCGAGGTGTCCCTGCCCATGTCAGGGGGGTTGGAACTTGATGATCTTAAGGTCCTTTCCAACCCTAACTATTCTATGATTCTATGACAAGCAGACTACATCTTGCAACCTGTATCCATCTGCTCCTTACCAAAACTTGCAGCTGTTGCACCGTTGTCAGATCTTGACCTAGTATAGCTCCTGAACAACTGTATTAAAAACAAATAAAGCACTTTTTCTGCATCATGCATATTTCATTGCATTTGTCGTCGTTGTGATTTAACTTGGTGAGTAACTAAACACCAAACAGCTTCTTGCTCACTTCCCCGCTCCCTCAGTGAACTGAGGAGAAGATGGTAAAAATATTAAAGTAAAATTTGTGGGTTGAGATACAGACACTTTAATAGACAGAAATGGAGGGGAGATCATCATCCTTGTCATGACCTAACATACACAAAACAAGTGATGCAATTTTTCACCACTCACTGACTGAGGCCCAGCCAGGTCATGAGCAGCGGTCCCAGGCCAGCTATCCCCTAGCTTATACAACAAGCGTGATGCCATATGTCCTGTAATATTCCTTTGGTCAGTTACTGTCAGCTGTCTTGGCTGTGTCACCTCCCATCTCCTTGTGCACCCCCAGCCTACTCAATGGTGGGGTGGGGTGGCAGGCAGAAAAGGCCTTGATGCTGTGTAAACACTGCTTAGCAACAAATAAAGCTCACTGTGTTGTTAACATTATTCTCCTGCTAAATCCAAACACAGCACTGTACCAGGTACTAGGAAGAAAGTTAACTCTATCGCAGCTGAAACCAGGACAATACCCACCCCTTACCCCATAGCATTTATATCATGTACAGGTCCCACATTTTCCAGTACATCCTGTCCTGTCTTTTGATACATACACACAGATATCATTCCCTCAGCCTGTGAGCCATCCGTCTAAAATGTGTGTTGATTTCATTTAATCCATGAGTTTGGGCTCCATCTGTCATAGTAATTCTTCAGAACAGAGAGATGGAGTGCCTGTGCACTGTTCAGTTGCAATCTGAAGCCAGTTCAGAAGCGCTTTTCAGGTTTGATCATTGCTGCACTTTGCCCAGTTTCATCAAAATGCATTCCTCATTAATCTGGGAAATCTTTACAGTAATACCATTGATATGGCCTATAGCTACTACAGTAAGGGTGACATACGGTAGTTTATTATATTTGACACTGACCCACCTGACAGCCTTGTCTGTAAATTGGAGATGTATGGAACTGGTGGATGAAAGAGTCAATGGATGAGGAATTGGCTGCATAGTTGCACTCAAATAGCTCAATACCCAAGTGGAGAATGGTGACGAGTGGTATTCCTCAAGGGTCAGTGTTGGGACTGATCTTGTTCAACATCTTTGGTGATGACATGGAGAGTGAGATTGATGCACCTTCAGCAAGTTTGCCAAAGACACCAAGCTGTGTGGTGGGGTCGACACACTGGAGGGAGGGGATATCATCCAGAGGGACCTTGACAGGCTGGAGAGGTGGGACAGTGCAGACCTCATGAAGTTCAACAAGGCCGAGTGCAAGGTCCTGCACCAGGTTTGGGACAATCTCAGGCACAACTACAGGCTGGGCAGAGACTGGATTGAGAACAGCCCTGAGGAGAAGGACTTGGGGGTGTCGGCTGATGAGAAAATGAACATGACCCCATAGTGTGCACTTGAGCCCAGAAACCAACTGTGTGCTGGGCTACATCAAAAGGAGCGTGACCAGCAGGTCGAAGGAGGTGATCCTGCCCCTCTGCTCTGCTCTCATGAGACTCCACCTGCAGTGCTGCATCCAGCTCTGGGGCCCCCAACACAAGAGGGATGTGGACCTGCTTGGATGAGTCCAGAGGAGGCCACGAATATAATCAGGGGGCTGGAGCACCTCTGCTATGGAGAAAGGCCAAGGGAGCAGGGCTTGTTCAGCCTGGAGAAGGCTCTGAGGAGACCTTATAGTGGTCTTATACCTAAAGGGGACCTTGGAGAAATGTGGAGAGGGACTCTGTATGAAAGCAAGTAGTGACAGGACAAGGGGCAATGATTCTAAACTGAAAGAGGGTAGATTTAGACTAGATATATTAGGAAGAAGTTGTTCACTGTTGCACAGGTTGTTCAGAGAATCTGCGGCTGCCCCATCCCTGGCAGTGTTCAAGGCCAGGCTGGACGGGCTTGGAGAAACCTGGTCTAGTGAAAGGTGTTCCTGCCTGTGGCAGTGTGGTTGAAACCAGATGATCTTCGAAGTTCCACCAAACCCAAACCATTATGTGATTCTATATAGCAATTAACATGATACAATTCAAATAACTGGCTATTCTTACCCAGAATCAAATCCCCTGGAGGTACACACTGGACTTCCCCATCCTTCTGTATTACCCAGCAAGTGCATCCAGGTCCTTGAGCAAAAGCACTCCCACAAATGGATTTGCCTTTGTCTGAAGCAGGAATAACACAGACTGGTTTCCCCAGCTGATTCTTTATGTGCGCTATAGGATCTTTATCTCCTTCTATAGAATGTAATAGTTTTGATTGGGCAGGGCTAGTTTGATTGGCAGATCCCCTAGTGTTTACTAGTAATGGAATCATAGAATAGTTCGGGTTGGAAAGGACCCTAAGATCATGAAGTTCCAACCCCCCTGCCATGGGCAGGGACACCTCGCTCTAAACCATATCACCCAAGGCTCTGTCCAACCTGGCCTTGAACACTGCCAGGGATGGAGCATTCACAACCTCCAAGGTCAACCCATTCCAGTGCCTCATCACCCTAACAGGAAAGAATTTCCTCCTTATACCCAATCTAAACTTCCCCTGTTTAAGTTTTAACCCGTTACCCCTTGTCCTTTCACTTCAGTCCCTAATGAAGAGTCCCTCCCCAGCATCCCTATAGGCCCCCTTCAGATACTGGAAGGCTGCCATGAGGTCTCCATGCAGCCTTCTCTTCTCCAGGCTGAACAGCCCAAACTTTCTCAGCCGATCTTCATATGGGAGGTGTTCCAGACCCCTGATCATCCTCGTGGCCCTCCTCTGGACTTCTTCCAGCAGTTCCATGTCCTTTTTATGTTGAGGACACCAGAACTGCACACAATACTCCAAGTGAGGTCTCACAAGAGCAGAGTAGAGGGGCACGATCACGTCCTTCGACCTTCTGGTCATGCTCCTTTTGATGCGGCCCAGGATGTGGTTGGCTTTCTGGGCTGCAAGCGCACACTGCTGGCTCATGTTCATTTTCTCATCGACCAGCACCCCCAAGTCCTTCTCTGCAGGGCTGCTCTGAATCTCTTCTCTGCCCAACCTGTAGCTGTGCCTGGGATTGCTCTGACCCAGGTGCAGGTTTTTGCTGATGTACTCCAGTGTTTGAAAGCCTCACCACTCTTTCTGAATGAGCTGACATCTGCTTATATTTCTTTTTCTGCATAGTCGCAACTTACAGTGGCACAAGTTGGTTCTGTTGTTTAGCTGCATTGCCTGTCAGTGGGGTTGGAATAGCTGCCGTGCCTGTTATTTCATTATCAGATCCAGAGATCTTCTCTTCTTTCTGAGGGTGCTGAATAGTTTTGAACAAGGCTTGGTAGGCATTGGCCAGGCCTCAGCACATTGCAGTAATTTATGTCTCTCAGTGGGAATTGCCAGGGTAACAGCATACTTCTTCCAAATAGTTTGCTAATTTTCTCTGGATGCTGCACTTCCTCAGGGTGAAATTCCAAAATGCTGGAAGTGACTGATGTCCTAGGCACTTGCTCATACTCTCCCACGTTTAACATCCTTAGATCAGATCTGTCATTATTTCAACCCTTTGTGCCCCATATTGTGAGTCAACGTGCTACCCAGCAGGGAGCTAAACACCACAGAACTGCTTGATCACTCCTCCACCATCTAGTGGAATAGGGGAGAGAATTGTGAAGAAAAACTCAAACCCAAACCTGTGGGTTGAGGTAAAGACAGTTTAATAGGACATGGAAGGGAAAATAATAATAATAATGGCGATGCAATAATTACAGCATGCAAAAAAAGTGAGGCACATTGCAGTTGCTTACTACCTACTAACTGAGGCAGTTCATGACCATCTGCTGCTGGACAGCTTTTCCCTTAGTTTATACACTTAAGCATGATGCCATATGGTATGGAATATCTCTTTGACCAGTTGGGCTTGGCTGTCCTGGCTGTGTCTCCTCTCAGCTTCTTGTGCCCACAGCCTCCTCACTGGTGGGGTGTCATGAGAAGCTAAAAAATCCTTGACTCAGTGTAAATGCTGCTTAGCAATAGCTTTAACATCGGTGTGTTATCAGCATCATTCTCTTGCTAAATCCAAACCACAGCACTGTAGCAGGTACTAGGAAGAAAGTCAATTCTATCCAAGACAAAACCAGGAAGGTCCTGTACTGAAATGACAGTCTCATGTCGTGACATTTAGAATTCTTCCCACACTTTTCAGGCTGCTTGAGTAATAGCCAAAACCTTGAGATTTCAAAGTTTCAAACTGCTTTCTCATTAAATGTATCTTTTGACAAAATATTTCTACAGACCTGATATACAACAAATGTCCAGTGAGGGCTTAATGAAATAAGAGAGAATTTTCCTAAAATTCCCAAACCAAGCACAGGTTAAATATAGAACTTTATTGACTTAGTAGATAAGTTCTAGATACAAGCAGTAGCTGCTTGTTTTAAAGAAAAGTCGGGGGGAGGAAAAGTAATATTTTTAGAGGAGTTACATTGTTTCAGTGAGGTATATAAAAATATGATTCACTCCTTTGGAAACATAAGGCTTGTATAATAAACAACTCTAGTGCATATGAATGGAGAGGACCAGTAGGTGAGTCAAGGGTTAGGAATGTACGTAGGTAGATAGATAAAACCAACTCAACATGCCAAATATGACAATGAAAGAGCTAGTTTTTGTATGATAAAAAACATTACCTGGGCTTTATGGGCAAAAAAATACAGCACATCCGCTTTAAACAAGTTCACTTATGTCAGAAGCGGTCCAACTATTGCTGTTGCAATGCCTGCAAATCCCACTTGATAGCTGGGTAAATGTTTAAGCAGTTAACTTGTTCCAAACTCCCTGGAACTGAAATTACACTCCTAACTTAAATATGTCTATACTGCCATAAACCAAGCACCTGCTCTGGAATCAGTGTTGGCAGAAATGGCAGCTAGCAAGAACAATATCAATAACATAAAATATCAGAATCGTATTTATGACTATATGCAGGCAGATTCAGAACTAATGGCTGAAATTTGCATGCAGTTCCAGGAAAAGACAGTTTCTGTGGCATCTTAGAGAAACAAATGGTTAAAAGTTTGTTCTTACCATTTCCAGCACTCCTGAAATGCTAGCAGTAGCTAGAGCAGGAGAATATTGGTGTAGTAAGTGAAGGTAGAAAACTAAAAGATTGGGTCCACGTCAGACCCACGTTTATTTTACTTGGAGGTCTGGCTTCCTGCCATGCATTCAGGCAATAAATTGGCTGTAACAGAGCTTCTTCTAGCATTCTGCTGAGTAGAAGTATCCCAGCAGAGACAATAAGAGGCAAAATAAGGTAAGCAAGAGCAGAAGATTACAGCAGCGTTTTAAATAGGCTTCAATTTAATGTTATTTTATCAGACTGCTTGTTAAGATTCTAACAGAAAGTGATTTTTTTTCTCAGTTGACTTTAGAGTTTTCTTCTAAAATATTTTAATTAGACTAGTTCGTGACTATTTTTATATATTCCTCTGTCTAGTTTATAGATTTAATAAAGTCTGTCTGATTTGAAAGAGATGATAGCCTTATTATTTGTTAGCTAAAGGATGTGAAGTTCATTTTAATCCACTGTTACATTTTAACAAACTTGGAGGAATTACTCATGTTCTTCAGAAGCAGAACTGCCACCTGCAACCCAATACATTTGACAGAAATTCAACAAAAAAGAGTTCTGATCCTTAAGCAGTCTTAGAGATATCTTGTTATCAATGTACCTTAGAGATATCTTGTTATCAATGTACCAAGACAGTATGAGATAGTATTTGGATCATCACCATGGGAATGAGCTCCAAAATTTTAAATCCTGTTTTAATGTACTGAATTTGATCTGATTTTTTGATCAGGTGTACCTGTAGCTAAGTGAAAGAGAGAATGATAGCTAAGAACAAATTAGATCACTAAGAGGGCAAGAGAAGCCTATACAGCAGACTTTCTCTGCTGCCTTCATATAAATGAATTGATACAGTCTGTGTAGCAGGAAAAAATGTCAAACTCCCTCTGCTTTTACAGTGACCTTGTTGCCATTGGCCACAAATGTGCTCAAGTATATCTGATTTCAGCAGCTGCAAGAGCTATAGGTTCAATTTTCTGCTTCTCTTGTGCTTAGCTTAGGTGTGAGACAAAAGAACAGACCCAAGTTTTCAAAACAAACAACGATGGAGTAGGTCTGCAGCCAAGAACAGTATCCAGCTGTTCCTAGCCATCTTCAAGCAGCACACACATTAAAGAAGAGGGAAACAAACTGAAAAAATGGGTATGAGAGAGATTAAGATAACAGGAAACAAAACAAAACAAAAACACATAGGGAGAGACACATGATATTTGAAACTGAGTAACAATGCAAAAGTGGGAGTAGTGACACGAGAGAAAAGGCTTATTGAAATGGGACTCAGTCTTAAGGGACATGTGAGGAAATTCAAGCTATAGAAGGTTTTGTTATTTCTTGTAGAGAGCCTTCTTTGTTCTGAAGAGCAAACTGAGGTGAAATTCTACCACAGACTTTCCCATTTTCTATTTGTTCAAACAAGCAGAAACACTTAAGTACATTCCTTCAGGTTTCAAGATTTCCTGTATAACTTTCTCCAAAGAAAACTTCCTAAGAATTCATCCACTTCCTAAATAAGGTTCTGAAAATGTCTTTGAACTTGGTCTTCCCTCTTCAGGAATTCTTCACTGTCTTGGCTTGTAATCATCCTCCTTTTCTTGCAGTGGTGCGTGTAAATAGCATGGATGCAAGACTCTGTATCTAGGCTAGCATGGTATCACATTGGTTCTCAAAAGCCCCAAAAACCATTTCATTAAACATTTAGCACTAAGTCAACATACATTGGTATTAATAGCTGCAGTATATGAAGGGCAAATCTAGCAGAATACCATTCCCTGATGGCTTCACTGGGTATAAAACTTGGGAATTGGGACCTTCTGAAATTCTGAGCCAAACTGGAGTTGCACTTATTTTCAGTAGGAATGTTATGTAATGTTTTCCACTTGTATTCAGTAGGAATGTTCTGTAAGGGATTAGCTGTCTTGTTTTGAGCATCCTAATTCTAACAAGGTCTTGGTGCTTTGTGAATGCTGAACGCCTAACACACTAATACCTCTCAAGATTCACAAGCTGGTATTACTGCCCCATTCTCTGTGGTGACTGCTTCTGCTACATGTTTGCAGAAGGAAGGTCACAGTTAGGACTTTGTGGAAAACTACACGGCATGCCCTCTTTTGCTTAACATGCTCAGTGACGAAACAATTTCAACAAGATGAAGAAGACCCAGCCTTTACTTTCTACCCTTGACTACATGTTATCAGATATTTGAAAAATGAGACATCTTTACTAGAAAGTTAATGTTTTCGAATAAATGTTTCACTTTTCAGTAGCCTAATTGAACGGTTAGTTACAACTAAAGAGCCGAAAAGAGTGAAAAAATGCCTTAGATAGCCTTTGTCATCTAGTAACAGGAAAGTTGCCAGGGGCAGTATTCTTTCATTTCTACTTTTTCACATAAATATTTAAAGTGTAATTCTGCCATCAGTGAAATGAACTCAACTGGAAGACAGAGCCCCCCTCCCCCACATGAATTCAGTGTCAGAACCATGATGTCTCTGGCATAACTGATATTTAGTTATACTATGCAAAGCTGCATGGGGCTAAAATTATACACATCTTTGCTTGGTTCATTCCCCAGGGAACCCGAGAAAATGAAGCTCCTTGGGTTTTTCTGTCTGCACTTGACATAAACTGTTGTCATAAACAGGAGAGTGTCACACTCAGGACAGTGTGCAGACATGAGAATTCCAGTTTCCTTTTCTTCAAACCAAATTAAGATCCTTAGCTTTTCTGAAATGCAGTGATTTAAGCTGTGTTTTCAGGATATCTCATTAGCTGCCTATGGGGTTCCTCAGTTAACGTAGTTCCCATTACTAGACACCAGCACCTCTTTAGGGTACTAGACTAGGTAACACTTTATTCCCTTTTGTTCATCTAGCCTTTTAAAACTGAAAACCTTTTTTTTTTTTTTTTTTTGTGAATATAGTCACAAATACAACATTATTTTGAGATATGCAAAGCACACTGAAGTCAAATTATTGAATTGAAAGTAAAGATTAATCATTTGAAAATATGAATTGCTACAGTATGGCTACATGTCTTTACTGAGTCAGATTATGCTGTGTTGAAGTTATCATAATTTTCAATCACTAATGTATGATTTGATAATTATCTTTAGCTGTATTTTGAAGAACAAAAAGAATATGACTTTCAATCCAGCTTGCAAAGTGTAGCTTTCTTCCTTTGAGAAGCATAAATAAATTAACTTGAAGTCAAATGAAGTGCCTATATTTTATCTAAGGGGAAGTATTTAAAAATATATTCCTTCAACACAACCATATCCATGATGACCTGCATCTTTGTGGAAGTATAGGTAGGTAACTGATTTACTTTAACTGGAAATAATACACTGTTTTTGCCTTGGAAGACATAGGCTTTGGTCATGTAAACAGTCAAACATCTATTGAGCTTATCCTGCTTCTTTTAACTGTTACATATCAAAATACATTTATATATGTAAATATACTCTTTGTGAACTTGTTCTGCAATCAAAACATTAAGTATTTTGACAAGTTCTAACTCCTCCTTTAGGACTGAAAAGTGAAGTAACTCAAGTTACCAGGGTTTCTCAAGTGCTCTTGCAATGCTGCTCCGCTCAGGCCGCAGAAAGCCGTATGAAGTGTTGTTCCATGAAAGGAAGTCTGTTAAGAGGAAATCTCTTCTGGGAACTGTGAAAACAGCTTCCAGAAAACCAGGTAACTTTCCCAAGTGAAAGCTATGTTTGCAATATTGGAAAGACAATTCCAACCCAAAGCAGAATGCAACCACATTAAGTATCTGGAACAGCTTATCTCTAATAAGGTAAAAAATAAAAATATCTAGAATTATTTAAATTTTTCACACCTCAAATTCAGACAAGTAATTCCTAAAGTACACCCCTACCTAGCTGGACAAGAGTGAACGACATAGCAGGCCTGCCTACTGTTTTATTTTGGGCACTGTACTAGTTTTTGTGATTCTAGCTGGAAGTAGAATTCTTACACTGTAACTGTTATAACAGTTTTTAGAAGGTTTGCTGTATTGATTATTGTAGTTGCCCTGTTGCTTTTTAGAACAATCCACTTTTTTTTCTGGAAGCCTGGTAGCCTTTGTTATCAAGTTATTCAAAGGCCTTGAAGACCTTTTGCCACGCGTAGATGAGCTATGCACGTGCTGAAGGTTCAACACAGGATGTGTCAGACCTGCCACTTCTGGATGGTGAGACTTGGGCTGTCAGCTTGTGCATCATCCATCTCTTCTGTTGACTTCATGTGCAGAATTTCTGCTCAGCCTAAACAGGGTGGAAAGAAAACTTCTTGGAAACAACTTTGTTTCTTTCAAAATGTCTGCTTAAATACAGATGTTTCAGAGGAGTTACATCAGTATAAAATGAGTAACAAAATTTTCGGTGAAGTCAAGCATTCCCAGAATGTTAGGTCTCTGCTGATGCATTTTGAGTATCCTGTTGTTTTATTTGGCTAATTGGTCTGGTGAAGAAAGGACTGTTTATCTCACAGCACACCCAGTGTGGTCTGTGTGGTCTGATAAATGTCTTAACTGAATATGAAAGTAGAAAACCTACTCCAGGAAAACAATATTTGGTCTAACATAATCAGCTTGTGCCTCATAGTTATTCTGTAGATGTCAGACACCCAAGAATCTGGGCTTAGATCCTTCTGACATCCAGAACAGCACAGTTGTGTTCAGTAGTGATAGGGAAGCATTTCCTTGTAGACAGCCTTCAGCTACAAAGACCTGTTTTTTTTTTCAGTAAGAGATATCAGGTCCCCAAAATAAATGCTACTATTTTAGGTAGCCATAAGCCCTCTAACCTAAAACTTTTGTCTGTACGCAGATTCAGTTTTCAAAGTGCAAAACTGAGAGGTGACTACCTGTGACATAAAAGAAACTGGACTAGAAACTACGCTGCAGAGATACCTCCTGTTTCACCTCTTCTCTTCCTCAGAATGAAATCTTGTTACTTAACTGTGTTTTTCACGTTTCTCTGTGTGTGGGCTCCTGTGCGCAGCCTTGCTCTGGCTCTGGTTTCTCACAGGGACCTTTCCCCCACTGTAAGATAATTCATTCACCAGCCAGCTCCTCATTTTGACTCCCTCTCTTATGTTCAAATTACATCCCCATAATCTCTTTCACTACAGCCATCTGGACATTGTCCACATCCCCTCACCCCCACACTCCCACATTCTTACACTATCCCTCAAGCTCTTGGATTAGAAGCCATTTTGTCAAGCTGAAGTTTTTGCACCTGTGAACTTCCCAAAAGATTCAGCATACATTTCCTCTTCTCACTGACATAACCTTCCAGGAAAAGAAATCTATGCTTCCTTTCTTTACACCACCATCAAGCCCCTCAAACAGCTGCTTAAACCCAGTGTATAATTTCTACTATATGTTAGCTATATTGTTCATAGTTCAAGTATACATAGATTGCCAAGCAAAGATTGCTGGGAAAATACACTTGATCTTTTTATATGGACTTTTACCATTTTCCTGTTGCCAGTAAAATTAATTACATCTCATTTTTGATTAGCATTGCGTTTGCGAGAAACACTGAAATGCTATATACTGACTGAAGATTCAAAAACAGTGCATTTTGACATAGACGAAGATGGTCACCATGAAATATCAACCAAGGATTCACAATCCCATGAAGGTAGTGTGTTTTTTTATATCAAAACTTGCCAACTGTATGCGCAGTACTATAGGATATTTTTTAATGTACTGTTATGTGGGCCCCTCACTACAAGAAAGACATTGAGGTATTGGAGTATGTCCAGAGAAGGGCAGAAAAGCTGATGAAGTGTCTAGAGAACACAAGTCTTATGAGAAGCAGCTGAGGGAACTGGGATTGCTTAGCCTGGAGAAAAGGATGCTCAGGGGGGACCTTATCGCTCTTCACAACTACCTGAAAGGAGGTGGTAGTGAGGTGGGGTCAGTCTCTTCTCACAAGTAACAAGTTATAGGATGAGAGGAAATTACCTCAAGTTGCACCAGGGGAGGTTTAAATTGGATGTTAGGAAAAATGTCATCACTGAAAGTGTTGTCAAGCACTGGAACAGGCTGCCCAAGGGAAGGGTTCAGTCACCAGCCCTGTAGGTGTTTAAAAGACGTATAGATGCGGTGCTAGTGACATAGTCCAGTGGTGAACTTGGCAGTGCTGTGTTAATGGTTGGCCTAGATGATCCTAAGGTCTTTTCCAACTTAAATGATTCTGTGATTCTATCTTTTCTGTAAACATGTTACAGTGCATCTTCATGAATATCAATAGTGATATAAGAAAACTTTTATTCCAGTTTACAGTATGTACAGTATTATCATTAATATACTTAGATGGTAAGAAGATTATTATGGGAGGTCTAGATAATTACTATGAAGAGAGTGAAAGCAAAGATAATCCTCAGAGACAGGGTCAAAATAGAAAAAAAACCAAAAAATAGAGGAGATTTTGGAATTTGGGGGATTATTTTATGTTTCATGGAACTCTTATCTCAAGTGGGGCTTCTCTGACACTAAAAGTGGTATCATAAGTAACATCACAACATTAGTTGTTAGAGGGTATTCTTTTAGTAGATAAGAGGCAAATAACAACAAATGCAATTATTCTAGAATTATACGTTTTCCAGAGATGTGAAAGTAGGGAGAACAAAAACCAATAAACCATATTTCTACCCAAAATACAGGAAAAAGATGAAATGTTTAAGATAGCTATTAAATTACTGAAACTTTTTTTTTTACAAAACCCCAGCTTTCACAGGAATGAGAAGTCCATTTTATATGCTTCAGATAAAGACAGAGTAAGGCTTGTTTGATATATTTATAAGCTAATCTTATTTTTATTTTATTAAATTGTGAATAATGGCAGCTGCATTGATAATATATTGAAGTGTGCTTTATATCTTTTGAAGTATCTTTTACTTGATAAATTCATAGAGTTTTGAAGTAAACTGTACAATTGGTATTGCTAATTTATGAACAAAACCACAATCTGTATAGGTATACAATAGAAGCAGTCTGTGAATAGATTCGTAGTATGACAATCCTGATGTTCCTAGAGGAAAAGGAAAAAAAAAAAAGAGAATGCTATGTGATATTCTCATATATGTAAACACAATCACAGCAAACACATACTCATGACAATACAGTTCAGACAACGTATTAGGAAACATCTGTAACCTGGATTATTGTGACTTTGACCTAAAGTGAGTGATGTTTTCACAGACAGTGATTCAGGCTGTTGTTGGAAAATCCAGAAACCATCTGCTATTGCTATGTATTATTTTCCAATCTTTTACATTTCTTATTAGGGTCCTCACAACTGCTGCCAAAGACTTTCAGGCTTCTCTTCGATAGCATTTTAGGCCTTACATCTCATTAATGACTTCTGTTTTCTCAGGTGCATTCCCTTTTGCAAAAGATAATTCTTCAATCAATACATTTATTAGCCTCAAAGTTCAGACTTCAGGGTACCTGTTCACAAGTCTAACTGCACAGTCTTCTGGGGTTATGAATTCAGAAACCTGCAAGAAATGTAGTCTGATGCCAATTGCTATTACACAGTCTCTTTCAGATTATGTTTTAAAATAATTCTTTAAATTGCTTACAGTGCTTTTAAATTTAAACAATTCCACATATTTATTAAATATCTTTTATTTTAGATATTGCGTGGTTAAGTGTGTTTACAAGGAATGAACCAGCAGTTACTGGTAAGACTTCTGTTAGAATAAAAGGTATCATTCTCTTTGTTAGAGTGTGGTATTGAAGAGGCGTTTGAGAGTTGGGAAAAGTAAATTTTTACATGTAGACTTTACACTGGAAGTAACATATTATACCAGATTTTCATTTAGGTCAGGTTGCTGGACAGCTCTAAAAATTAAAGAGCCTTCTGTGTTCCATAAGAAAAAAATCTTTGAAGTCACAAAATTTGCCTTAACAAGTAATGGCTTGGACTGAAGACATTTGTGTATGAGGAAATTTAATGTATACAAGCTAGAAAATCCAATATTTATATTTTTTTCCCAAGAAAAGTGTGTGTGCTGTATTGCTGACATATGGGTCTTAGCTAGCAAACACCTGTTGTAACAGGAGAGGAAACCCAAAATGAAATAGATGTGAAGGAAGAAGAAATACATTCTTTGAACATTATGGAAGAGTAAGAAATTATTGGGAAAATCTAAAATATATTGGTTCCAAGTATTCTACAACAGAGGAGAAATGTATTCCAATTTCAGCCATAAAGGGCTGCTGTCATAGATGAGAGCAAATACCTATCTGGTCCAGTACTATACCTTGAACAATGGCCAAATGGGATTTCTAGGTTACAGTATGATACTGACATCCTCCCAAATTCCAATGCTTCACATTTCAGGGACAACCCAAGCAAGAATTTTTTTTTGGTTTTTTTTTTTTTTTTTTCTATTAGTTCATTTCACAGCGTTTCCATTGCATGAATCTGTAAAATCAGCCCTTAGACTCTGGTAAGTAATGACATAGGTGAAGTAATTCATCCAAAGGCTGTCAGAGAGTGGAAGCATCATGTATGAAATCATAGGAAGATGCCTTACTTTCTTTGCCATGCAGTGTCTGCCTGATAGACCACTTGTCATATTTTGTAGAGGTGACAGGGAAAATTAGACTTCTTTGGGTTTTCTCAAGCTAAACAAAGAATAAGCAAGTCACAATAAATTCTATAGACAGAGAACGCCAAGGACAGTTACGATGTAACTCACATTGACGTGTGTCCCCAGTGAATTGGCGGGACTCCTGCACCTCTTCTGTTGCCACTCTTACATCCAAGTCAGAACACTCTCAACTTGGATATGAAATCTCTCTTGCCTGATGATGTGCCTCTTACATGATACAGCTGAAGCTGGACAGTTGTGGCTGGGGCAATATGGTGATGTCACAAAACATAATAACAATGACAGAATCTTAGACCATCTACATTCCACTACATTTATCTGAATACATATGTAAATTGAGTAAAATACACTAGGCTGGAGTGTGTATTGATTTTTAATAGGAATTTTATGCTATTTTCATGCTGTAGCTGGCTCAAAAAAACTCTTTCAGAAGACTTCCACAAAAACATTACAGTTGGGTAAATTAGGGCAACTGAAATTATGGCGAGGATTAGAGCAGCTAAGATTTGCCAGGTGGGATGAATATGTTCTCTTGATTCTGAATGCCTTTCTAAGACTAAGAAATATCTTAGGTAATATGAAAAAAAAATCTCCTTAACTGCAATTGTTCATTTATAATTACCCAACATCTGTAAAGTTTGCATTCAGTTGCTGCAGTGATGGACATATAGATAAGTGCTACCTTCTTTTATATTTTTTGTCTTAAACAGTGCACCTAAGTTGCTTTTAAAAGCAGAAGATGTATTATTGGAAGTAAATCTGCAAGACAGTCAGGCAGTTATAGCATCATTGCATAATTATTAATGTCATGGGCTTTGCTATGTAATGCTTTTGTATACCCTGTCAATTGACAAAGGGTCCCTTGACCTGTCCACCTTTTGCTGAAGCCTTTGTATGGTAACAACTATTGTCAGTTTATCAGGCTGAGGAGTATCCTGTAATATTCATATGCTCTTATTTCCTGTAGCTGAAAATACAGTGTTATCTGAGAAGGAAGTAAATCCAATGCACCCACATTTCCAATAGTTCAAAGATTTTGTCCTAGAAAGTATGAAGAGAATAAAAGGAAAAAAATCCTACATTTTCCACAGTATGCATAGTCAGGCATATTACAGAAGCATGTATATTACATATATGCATTAAGTACTAATATATATGCCTTTGTTGTTCATATTATATACTAATATATAACTGATATTCTATAACTATAAATATATAAAACTAAAGTGTGTATATGGCAAATTTAAAGCATCATAAATCCATGACCTTTACATGCACCACAGAAGACAATGGTACCAAGAGTGATTTTATTTGTTGCCAGTCCTATATGCATCAGTGTAAATTGAACCTGAATAGTTTCTTTACAAAATACTTTCAGCTCTGCTTCATTTTATAAAGTGATATGTATTTTATTACAATATTCTCCTCTGTGTAAAACAGATTCTAAAAATGTGGTGATCCTCACTCAGAGATCAAAGCTTAATGAATTTGTCCTATTGTGCAAGGGTAAGAAGCGTCTTTCTCTGAAGGTAAGTTTATTTCCTTTGTAACTTAGGGTTGCTCTTTCTTGCTATAGGACAATTTCCTACACAGACCTTCTCAAATTAATTTCCTTTTACTTACCATCTTCCACATTTCACAACTTCTGACTAATTCCCTCTATACTTCCTGGGAAAAAAAAAAATCCTATTTTTTCAATAACCTATTTTATTGGGTTAAGTAGCTGATACTATCACTAGATGACAGTTAGGGATATTGGTTCCAGTGTCTGTGGAGGGACAAGAGGCTTCTCAACCAGAAAACATATAAGTAATAAAAGTGGAGGAAGGAGGACTAATGCTGTCTTTGAAAGAGAGAAGTTTAAAAGGGGAAATATATTTCTCTCAATCAACCTGAATTACAAGATAAGGAATGTGCTTAAAAGAAAATACAGCTGAATGTAGTATCCTGTTCTAAACATTTACCATATGTTGTCAGAGCATTCTCATTTTCTCCAGTTTTGCAAAAGTTTGCTTACAGTAGGAAGAGCAGGCAAGGATATCTTTTGATATTGGAGGGTTATAACCTTTATTAAAATCCATTTGAGCAAGGACATTATGTCAGAATTTACCCTCTAAACCAGGGTGAAGGTCCAAGAAGCTCCATTTACACAGGTTATGTTGAGATAAAGAATGACCCTTCATCTAATGTTGGCCATGCATGATGGTGTAAATCATCAAATGTTTCCTCAAATTAAGTTTTTGATGCTTTTCATTTGACTTTAATTCATAGATGATTTTCCCTAAAATGTATATCCCGAAATTATCTGGGCAAAAGTATATTGTGAGATACATTAATTATATTTATAGCCGATTATCCCATTGGGATTTTCCTTTCTGTCCTAGAAAAAGCAATCTTTTTAAAAGAATTTTTGTAGTTCAAAGATTACATTTTCATAAATTAATTGTTTGAAAGGCGTTTTGCCAAGACAAGGAAAGAACTAAGAGTTGAGCCCAAATGGATTTTACTTCCCAACCACATATTTTAAAGCACTGGGTTATACCACACTATGTTTCTTTACATGATTAAACACAGTTCTTTTCTGGAAATTAAGACAGGCATATTTAGTGTCTCCAAATATGTAAAAACCTTTGAAAGATCATGGGATTTTCTTTTCCCAGCAGAATACAATTAATTTTCTTAATCTCAGCAGGAATTCTGGTATGGAAGATGTCTCCTTATCTCTGAAAAAAAATTGGTATTTGGTATTACAGCATGGCTCAGTCTTGGCTGCAATGCAAACTGAATTTGGGCATTACGCAGTTTGAAGTACTGTCTTTGGTATTTTCTTTCATCCCACTCCATTTTGCATTGCAAATGGTAAAAGAGGGATATATTAGTGGATGAGTTTTGAAAACTTGACAGTTTATTAATCTTGGCTAATTTGAATTTAATCATTAATAGACTTTCTTTTTTTTTAAAAAAAGAGTGTTCTTTAGAATTAATAAGATATTCAGTGAATTAAAAGAGCTAAATATGAAGACAAAATTACCAATCTGGGTGATTGTAAACACAGGTCTTAAAAGCATGCAGTTCAGAGCCAGATTATCCTTCAGTGGAAAAATGCAACGTGAAAACATGCAACCATGAAGATCCTGATGTCAAACAGGTATCTGATTATGATCAAACATGTAAAAATATGTGTCTGAGAGAGTGTGTATGCAAATACAGGTTTGTAAGAAGTGCAGCTAAATGCATCCTGCTGTTATTCACTGTGACAAATTGTTTGCTTTCTAACTTCAGCTGATCTCTAGTATTTTCCTCAAAAAAAAGAAAGAGAATAAGAAATTTTCTGTACTTTTGACTTGGCTTGAATGTGTGAGTGCATCATTTAATGTACAGGAATAATATCTGACTTTCAATCAAAACATGAAAGACAGAGATGTTTCCTATAATATTATGCTCATATAAAATACAGGAAAATACAAAATAGTTTTCACCAGGTACAAATTCTTAGATGAGATGTAGAAAATCTGAATGAATGTATTAGCCAGTCTAGAAGGGTCAGATTACAAAAACAATGATATTTTAAAGAAATAGTGAACCCTTTGTCAAAAACTACTGAGAAGTAATGAAACCATTAAAATATATATAATTTAATATAAATAGGAAATTAAAATTAAGCAGTTCCTGAAATACTATCAAAGTCAATTCTTCATCAGTAGATGATTATAAACCAGGATTAATGCACTCTGTATAGAAATACAGGTAGCCAGGTGGTTTCTTAGTATGTTTTTGTGACCAAAGCTTGATTTTGTTGGCACTTTTCTAGAGCCAGTGATAAAATACGATGAACACAGTAAGTACTTTATAGAATGAGTAAGTACTTTACTTGTTCTATAAGATACCTTAGACAGACATTATAACCTGGAGAAAATGAAAACCTAAGGAAATGTAACTAATAATGGTAGTCCAGGGAACTTGCTGCTCAAGGGATTGAAAAGACAGTCTTTCCAATTTCACTGAGCAAAATTAAAGCTATTTAGGATCAGGTAGATTTCAGAACTCCACAACAGCAAACGTGAAACACTGAAAACCTAAAATTTCCAGCCTAGTATTTCTAACATGTCTAAAATTTCTCCTAAATCAGAAAGGAACTCTGGTAATTCCAAACTACAAGAAATTTCTTGTTTGAAGTCATTCTGAAACAGTCTTTCAAGGAATGAGCTACAGTACTGTATATTTTCTCAATAATTAATGAAAAAATCTTCTCCTTACTGGGCCTGAAAAATCCATCTCAGTCCTTCAGTTTAAGCTCCTGCTGAGGTACTTAACGTTCCTTGGCTCTACATGAAAGGAGAAAGCAGCGCAGCTTAGGAAATTTATAAGGCAACTTCTAGTTCTAGTCCTTGTGTGATATAAACTATCACAGTCATATTGCATTCTTCTAAAATGTACTTCATACTCTTTTATGAAGATCTGTAATTCTTCTGTGGAGCTGTTCATAGGGAAAGAATTAGTGTTTGATGGCTACAAGTTTGGGGGCCAGCTGGAAAGAAGATCTGTAACCGTTGCCTGTAGAGACCTATTAATCACTCTGGATTTCTAAATAGATAATTAAAATGAAAATCTGATTCTGAGAACCTGCTCATTACCTAACAAGACAAGCAGTGATCTACTTGTTATGGTCTCTTGCTGATACCTTCAAGTGGAATTGAAACAAATATTACTCATTTGTGTGAGGAGAAACCAGCAGCCTGCACTTGAACCACATCCGGTTAAGCCAAGAGGCAAAATCAACTATGAGGTGCTGCAATGTGATATTGAGTCTGCTAGCTTTTCACAGTAAGTCTTAAAGAGAGGCATTTTCTTCTTACTGGAAGGCTGCCAGTAGAATTACCACAAACACGAGAATCTGTGGAGCCTGCTGTTACACCAGCAGGAAGAGTTGCATAGAGTGCTGTAAATTTCTATTCCTGTAAGCAAGGCTTATGGAGGCAGAGTTCACAATCAATATTTAGTGAAAGTTCCTTTAGCAATTAGGCTGTTATTAACACAATAAAATAATAACAGCTTGTAACAGCAAATAATGTTTTATAATAACATCTTATTCTGATGAGGAATCAAACATTAAGGAAGGTAACACAGACCACAGACAGTATCTATTGCAACACTATGTTGGTTAGAGTGGAAAACTCTTTGCATTGTGTATGCAGTTACTGCCTCAGGCAGCACACATACTTGTGGTCACCTATCTGCAGAGGCCAGCACCAGTGTTTCACTCAGGAGCAGGCTCACATTTACTTATAATGGTAATTATTTTAACTCTATAATGGAGCATGGATATCATAATTAATGATATCATACAAGCAAATGCAGCTAACCACACAACAGGATGAATTAAGAGATACAGAACAGTATATCCCTTTAGCTACACAACAGAAAAGGTTTTCACAACTGTCTCCCTACAACATGATGCCAATGATGGGATGTTTTCCACCCCTTATACATAATTCCCCCACGAGCCAATACAGACTCTTTAAGCACAAGTAAGATTACATTTATAAACATTGTCACTTGATGTAGGCCGCACATGATGCTGAAGTGAATTTTACTTAGCATTCGCTGTTGACATTAATGACTTGATTTGACGTGGAGCTCTCAGCTAGACTGGTACTGTTCCCAGCCCTTCTTTCTTCTTTGAGGCTGTCTCACAAATTAGCAGTTTCCTTAGAAGTCTGGACCGAAACTGTGCACCCATGTAGTAGCAGTGGTGGGCCTGTATCCTTGGGACACAGACAGCTAAACAGATTGTAGGAGGAGGGAGTACAAGGGGCAAAATAGTAGAGGAGGGAATTACTAAGGAAAGTTGATAACATTCTGTGTTGTTTTATGTAGGAATAGGTTTTAATGTTCTTATTTTGCCATTTTCATTAATTAATTACATTCCAGAAGTGGAGGGTTTAGCCATTGTATATTGGTTATCAGAGAAATGTACATCTACTTCAGTACATACATGTATTATCTCCCTTCAGTGTTATTTCTGTTCTGGTTCAACCATAATATTTTACTGTTCATGATACCTTATTGCACTCAGACCTTTGTATCTGTATACTTAACCCTCTCGGCTCTTATTAAGTAGTAGTAGCACTCAGTTTTCCCTCAGTTTCAAACCTTCTTTCCTTCCTGAGTTGATTCCTCCTAAATTCCTTCTCAACTTGGAACATTATCTGAAAAGATTACTGAAGTCAACAATTCTATCGCTAGATCTGGCTGGTTTTCTCCATGTTTTGCCTTGGTGGATAACGCAGTGTTATTAGGTTATGATGAGTAGATGCAATTTTCCCAAAACTTTGACTGGAATTCCCCAGCCTGGGTATACTGAGGTCTGAAAGGCTACAGCTCTCAAACCTCCATTCAGAGCTCTAACAGCTTTTATTCTAGGGTCCTCTCTAGTTTCCTGAATAGTTAGATGAAGCTAAACAAGACAGACAAATTAAGTCAACGGTTAGTTATATAGTCATGAAAGATCCTTGTAGAACAGGGTGGCAGCATTGGTGGATAAGGGAAGAGCGATTGAAGTCATCTACCTGGACTTGTGCAAAGCATTTGACACTGTCCCACATGACATCCTGTGTCTAAACTAGAGGGACATAGATGTGACACATGGATCACTTGGTGGATAAGTAATCGACTGGATGGTCACACTCAAAGAATTGCAGCCAGTGGCTCAGTGTCCTAGGGGAGAATGGTGACAAGTGTTGTCCCTCAGGGGTCAGTGTTGGGACTGATCCTGTTTAACATTTTGTCAGTGACATAGGCAGTGGTACTGATGTGTCCTCGGCAAGTCTGATGATGACACCAAGCTGTGTGATGTGGTCGACACGCTGGAGGGATGTCATCCAGAGGGACAGTGCAAACCTCAAGGAGTTCAACAAAGCCAAGCGCAAGGTCCTGCACCAGGGTCAGGGAAATCCCAGGCACAACTATAGGCTGGGGAGAGACTGGGTTGAAAGCAGCCCTGAGGAGAAGGACTTGGAGGTGTTGGCTGGTGAGAGGCTCAACATGACCGTGTGCTGGGCTGCATCAAAAGGAGCGTGACCAGCAGGTCGAAGGAGGTGATCCTGCCCCTCTGCTCTGCTCTCATGAGACCCCACCTGCAGTGCTGCATCCAGCTCTGGGGCCCCCAACACAAGAGGGACGTGGACCTGCTTGGATGAGTCCAGAGGAGGCCATGAATATAATCAGGGGGCTGGAGCACCTCTGCTATGGAGAAAGGCCAAGGGAGCAGGGCTTGTTCAGCCTGGAGAAGGTTCTGGGGAGACCTTATAGTGGTCTTATACCTAAAGGGGACCTTGGAGAAATGTGGAGAGGGACTCCGTATGAAAGCAAGTAGTGACAGGACAATGGGCAATGATTTTAAACTGAAAGAGGGCAGATTTAAACTAGATATATTAGGAAGAAGTTGTTCACTGTTGCAGAGGTTGCCCAGAGCAGCTGTGGGTGCTCCATCCCTGGCAGTGTTCAAGGCCAGGCTGAATGGAGCTTTGAGCAATATGGTTTAGTGTGAGGTGTCGTTGCCCATGGCAGGGGATTGGAACTAGATGATCCTAAAGGTGCCTTTCAACATAAACTGCTCTAGGACTTCCTTATCTGATTGTGGGACTTTACTCTTTAACTCTTTACTACAGTTAAATAGCTCATAATAAAGAAAATAAAATTCCAAACAGGCAAAATCTGGCAGGCGAGGTCCACTGAATTACATTGGTTCAGAAATTTTGATCTTGTCAGAAATGACAATGCTGCTTTTACAGTGCTCTGCTGGTGGCTGGGATCAATCCAGCAAGCAGCTTGAGAGTTTGGGGATTTTTTTGGCTCAAAAAATTTTAATTCATCTATTGGAAAATGAAGGAGTGATCAGCAAAGTTCACTCACCCTTCAGTAGTCCCATATTGTCCGTGTCAAAATCTAGTGGAGTGTGGAAGTTAAATGTTCTGGCCTGAGCAAACTCATAGCACCACCGAGTGCTGCTGTATCAGATGTCCAGAGCTCCAATATGAATGGGAGTCAAGTGTGTCAGTGTATGCTACAGCTAACATTGCCAAAGCATTTTTCTAGATCCCTTTGACAGCAGAGTGCCGGCCAGAGTTTGCTTTCATGTGAAGGGATATCCAGTATGCCTGGAACCGACTGCCCCAGGGCTGAAATCACAGCCCTGCCACTTGTCAGGACAGGACCATTTGTGGAAAGAAAGCACTGAGGTGTGTTGGTTGCATCCAGCAGCCAAGCCCCAACGGAGCGGCTCACTCAATCCCACTCCACTCCAGTGGTACAGGGGAGAGAATAGCAAGAGTGAAAGTGAAACTTGTGAGTCAAGAGAAAGATGGTATAACATGTGAAGGTAAAAAACCCCAAAGTGATGCGGAAGTACTTACTTCATCCTGTAAGCAGATCATTGCCCAGCCAGTCTCTGAGCAAAAGCTGCTTTGGAAGCAAAAAGTAGCCGTACCCTCTTCTTTCTCTACACTAGTCTTTACGGCTCCCCATGAGTATCCCTTTCACCAGTCCAGGATGGCTGTTCCAGCTGTGTTCTCTCCCAGCTTTTTTGCCCACCCCCCCAGCCTACTCGCTGGGGTAGAGTGGGAAATAAAGAAGGTCTTGATGCTGTGCATGGACTGCTCAGTAATAGCTAAAACACTGGTGTGTCTTCAACCCCATTTTAATCACAAATTCAAAGTGCCTTACAATTAATTTGTAGTATTTCCAAGGTCTGTAGCTTCATTGGTGCAACTGAGGTTGCAGCTCAGTTTTCCTTATTCACTTTTCATCATTTTATGCCTCATGCAGTTTTTGATCATGTGCCTTGTTTCATCTGAGGCAAAATGTAGACTGTAGTGTGCCCTGCACTCCTTTGTGCCTGGCTTGATCAGGACAGAATGTATCATCTCTTTCTTATTATATCTTTGCTAATACAGGAGGTGTTTCCTCAAGTTGCTTTCATGTACTTTATAATAGCTGGAGGACATTTTCTTTATGTCCCCTTTTGTCATAATGGCTGAAAGGACACATTCCTCCTTCTCTGGAAGGGTGATTATTGCCAATGCTGTAAACTACAGCACAGCTGCAAGCCTTTTTCCCAAGCATTCAGTTTCACTTCAGAGGTCCCCTTAAGCACTGTGCACAACGGTAATATGCCAGAGTGGTCAGATTTATAGAACTGTCCTGTGGGTAGGATGAAGGTGTTCAAACAGGTCACTCAAAAGGGAAGATGAAATAATTTGATTATGACGCATTCATTTACCACCCCAGCCTTCTGCAAAAGATGGTATAAATTCCCTGCCCCCTGGCAAGAGGTTGAGTTGGGGGAAACATAAATCTCAACCTTCCATTAATTGAGCTCTTACTATTAGCAGCATGTAACTATTCACACAGTCTTCTCAGCTCCACCCTCACTCAGTGCACACGCTTGGAAGCAGGGGCTCGTACCCACACCAGAGAGCTGTGTGCACGGTCACGCACACGCACAGTGCATTGTGTCAGTGGGTGTGCTTACAAACACTGTCCTGTAGTCTGCCATCCTGTGGCAATGGCTGCATTCTTGGATGTGGTGTGGGTTACATGATCCGTTGTGGGTGCCAGTCTGTGCTGGAGGCCTTGGGCCGGTTCAGCACCTCCTTGGTATCCTGAGCTTACCTGTTCTTGTAGATTTAACAGGCCTTGTAGACCTCAGGTCTTATGTTTTCAGAGGCTATCCCTCAGCACACACTCTTCCACTCTCTGGCATGGTGTTTTCTGGTAACTGTTTTTCCATCCTCACCTGGAGGTGCCTAGAGAGCCCAGACACATTCCCACACACAGAGGGGCTGTTTTGACGAAAGCCATTCCTCCAAAGATATATCTGAAGAAAAGTGTGTTGGAAACTGGAGAGAAAAATCATAGGTAAAAGAAAAATTGATGAAGAGTAATTGAGACTGAAACATTCCAATTTCACTCCAAAAGAGGAAAGAAAAACTGCAGATTGACATTTTGTTGCTAGTGATAACTGACACGGTAGGTTTGTAGTAAGAGAACAGTCAGCTGAAAATCCTAAACGATCCAAATAACAGGTATACTCCAGAGGAAAACTGCTGGTCTTATGAAGCAAAAGAATGCAGCTATGGGTCTGGAAATACTCAGTCCTTTGAGGGAGGCAGGTATTATGTTACTCATAGTTATGATAGAATCTCTCCCGAAATCATTAGGTATTGCCAAAGATTTATCTAGAAATTAGTAAATACATGTCACTGGAGAAAAGCATTCAAAATAAAACAAGCCAGCAAAACCATTAATTTTTGTTGCATGGAAACCTCTTAAAAGGATATTAAAATATAACTTATGTTCTTTACTTTGTATATTTTCATAGCTGAGTGAAGATAATCACTTTTTCATCATGCATTACCAAGGCGATTCAGTGCAGTTCCAGTGCTACGAAGACACAAGTTACTACTTGTATGTGAACGATGACTCGCTTGATATTCGCAAGCTGGAAAACAAGGAACCCAACGAGGACAAAAATTTTTACTTCAGGGTGTCATATTTACAGGAAAAGTAACTTGTCTAACTTGCAGTGGCCTAGGTGCCTGAACAACTTCTATAATAACAGAAAAGAAGGAAATTTGACATCAGCTTATTTCTATCCTGGCTTGACTTTCACTTCTTTGTAGTTTCTTTGCATAAGTACCATTCTTTGTTTCTGTACTTTCAATAGGAAAAGAGAAGGGCTAGATTTGAAAAACATATTAATTGGTCAGTCTTTTTTTGTCTTACCTGAACAGTTATGCTTTTAAGGAGCTGAATTCTTCTGAAAGAGAAAAAATACACAGGGGATATTTCGAAGACAGGAAAAAGAAGTGAGCATACATGGATATGAAACACAAATCACAGTTAGTTCTCTGTGTGGTAAACATTTTACTTTTAAAAATGTCTCTTACAAGCTCTCCTGAACTTCAGAAGAAAACATTTAGAAGTTATTAAATGCATATATGTATGTCCTGTCTGACTGTATGATTGACTTTGGGAAAGGAGTGGAAAAGGTATCTCAGGTCTGAGAACAAAGGAAGAGGATGAAGGATAGGCAGATCTCTCTGCCCTTGTAGCTCCAAGTCAGCCAATATACTCCATTATGCAATTTCAGCATCTATCCTGTATGGCAACTCTCTAAGAAAATGTACACTAAGCATCAGACTCATGATGTGCAGGCAGAGAGAAGAAGGCACATTGAACTGATGAGGCATAGCACATGCCTGTGAATACCAGCAGAAAATTGCTCTGACATACTGGCTTCCATTTCTGAATCATAGAGGGAAACACAGTCATGTTCAGCTGCAAAGCAGAGTGCAGAGCAACACCTGAAAAAGAATTAACTGTTCAAAAAGACTGAATAAAGTAAAAACTAGGCACTTGGGTATGGTACACTGGAGGAGCACCTGCCTTTTAGCAACAGGGTGAAAGAGATGCTGACACACAAATGTCAACAGGCCATACCCTACAAGGAACAAAACATTTGTAATACAAAAGAAGACAAATAACAAGTGATGAGGATCACTAGCTCTTAAAGATCTGGTTTTCCACTGCTGTGCATGTAGTACCACTGTGATTTTGTGGCAATTTTCTTAAATGCAAGTCATTTGGTGTAAGTAGGTGTTATTTGATGCAAACATGTGTATAAATGACACACATTACTCACCCATGCCAAGAAGTTGTTGCTTAGTTGCAGTGGAACAACCTACAAACTACACAAAACAGTGGAACAACCTACAACCTACAAACTACACAAAACAACACAGTTGCAGGAATTGTTCTGTGTAAATATAATCAACAATGCATACCTGAAATAGGAATCTTAGCGTCAATCACACCAATGCCCATTACAATAAGGTAGTTATCTACAGTAGACCAAACTCCAAAGGTCTGTGAGATCTTGAAAGATTTCCTCCCCACCCCTGCTACTAGCAGTGTGGAGTTTCACTGCTGAGCTTGTTGTGTTCTTCAAACAGTGAAAATCAATCCATTGCTTCCACTGCTGCCTGAACAGAAGACAGCTTTTGAGTATTCCCTAAATAACACAACTTCAGGATATGTTAAGAGTTCAGTGAAGTCAATAGGAAGAAAAAACCCCAAACTCTAGATATTGACTTCAGCATACTAGAATTAAATTACTAGAATTAAATTACTGTAGCACTATCTATTATGTTGCACAATAAATTCAGTTATGTATCAGGTATAATAATTTCTAGAATCATAGAACAGTATGGGTTGGAAGGGACCTTTAAAGATCGTCTAGTCCACCCTCAATTCACTATCTGATACACTACCACTTCATAGTCCACATTTATTATTGGCAATGTGATCAGCTTACTAAATTGTAGAACATGCTCTCTAGATGGTAAGTTGATGAAATGATGACAATTCACCATAAAGCACATACAAAGCATACTAATGAAATCACCATTCCTGATGTCAGCAAAAAAGTATCCTTAACAGCAGTGAATTTTGAATCTATTTTATGGATAAAACTGAAATTATGGTTCTATGCAGAATTTTGTACCTTTACCATCTACCTTAAAAGTAAGATTTTTTTTTTTACCATTTAAGGGATAGAAGCCCTTATGGAAAGCAGTGGTGGTAATTTGGTAAAGTTTCAGATGTGAGTTCTAATATAGTAAGGTCATTTTACAATTTTTCTCAGGAAACACAATAAATTCAGGCAGCTTGTAACTGTAGAAGTACACAGAAAAACAAGTTATCAGTTCCTGGATCCTAATTCTTCCTGGATTCTTGTTTTCCTCATACCAACTCTTCAAACTGACATTTTTTTATTCGCACCAATCTCAGTGTCTCAAGAGTGGCAGGTAAGTTTTTCTTTTGTGAGGAAGAAAGCATGTAGAAATTTTATTAAAAAAAATAGAGAATGAAAACCAGTGAGTCTTTTAGAAAAATATAGCCTGTAACACTTTAGAATGCAAACCCATTTATCAATGCATTTAACAGTTGAATTTGAAACATAATTACTATTTTGCAGTTTATTTTCAAAACAGTACTGATATTCAACTTTTACTTAGCAGATGTGACAATTATTACAATATTAATAGAAATATTTTTTGTCCTCTTCAAAAGCTGTGCTTTGAAGAAAATACCAAGTTTTGTTTGCTGCAGAACAATTTAATGCAAGTACCCTTCATATATAACTTTTAGAACTTTGTGACTTGTTAGAATAAAATTTGTGAGAATAACATCAATAACTATAAACAATGTGATCCTTATGCTAGTTAATCTGAAAAAAACTAACCAAAATGATATATTTAATAGAGGGGACTATATTATCTTAGAATCTATGTGCTAATTTTTAGGAAACAGGAATACTTTCAATCATGGAGAGGGGATGATCATTTATAGTAAAAAAACCCAACCAACCAACCAACAAACAAAAAACACAACAAAAAAAAAAAAAAAAAAAAGAAAAAACAAACAAACAAACAAAACCCCAAACCCAACACTTAGAGTGAAAAACACTGAAAACTGGTAAAAGAATGACTGCATTTAAGTGTGAGTTTAAGAACTATCCTGTGTTAAAGCAAGAGATTGGCAGTCAGCCCTGCTAGCCCTGAAATATGTTCCTAGTATATGCATTGTGTTACATACCGCCTTCAGACGAAAGAACTAGAAATTAGAATTAGAAATTGTTAGTCTAATGAATGCTTTTACAGTATAAACAAAAAATTACAATCTAGCATTAGTGTAATTGCAAGAGTACTAATACTTGTAAGTAATCCAAATCATGCAGTTCCTATTGAGAAACTTAAGTAACACAGCACATCAATAGACAAAGACTCAGTTATGCCACCTCCCTGGTATTAAGTTCTCACTCCTGCACTTACTCAGTCTGAAGTCAAGGGTCTTTTTTCTCTTAGCGAGGATGATGTGATGATGTTGACAGTACAATAAATATAATAATATATTTATCTTGTAGTTTCCCACTGATTTAGACAGAAGAGTATTCTGTTTGAGTGTTGCTGCTTTTAGATATATGAGGCATGAATTCCGAAGTAGAGGGTGTGTATAAACAGAGATTTTAAAAATGTTATCTTAGTTTTGTTTCTATCTGTCCAGAATTTGCCTATCCAAGGAAGTCATGGGCAGACTAAATTTCTCTGACGTTTGTGTGATTTAAACGCAATTCCTCATGTTCCTTGTATATGTGAATAGCTGCAGAGGAGCAGATTCTCTACCAGCTGCTCTCTTTATTGTCTCTGGCAAATTACATGGGCTAACTAACTAACTTAACACCAAGGACGATAGACAGATGCTAACCGACCTACAGCTCCTACTAATATATAGCTCGTTGAAGTTATCCTTCTCTAGCACCACCCCGTGGAAATCGGGTGAACAGCACTAATAGCCTTGGATCCAAAGTTGACTTCTGCAAGTTGTGAAAAAGTTCTCAGCAGACTGAAAATAACGATAACAATTTCTTTTTCCAGACCTTGATGTTTATTTCCAACCAGTATGGGGCCTAGATCTCCTGTGTTGAGAATGACTGAAGGGGACAGCCAAGCAGGTCAAGGAAAGAAAACTCCCCTCTATTTGGCATTCGTAAGGCCATATCTGCAGTACTGTGTAAAGTCTGCAGCTTTCCTGCACATATTGGAGCAAGGCTGAGAAGGAGACGGTTAGGATGATGGAGCATGTGAGAAGGAGAGCACAGAACAGCAGGGCTTGGGAGACTGCAGAGAAGAGGGAGCCAAGGTTTCCTGAAGGTCCACAGCGGAGGACAATAGGCAGTTGGCACAAGTTGTAGCAAGGGAAATTTTGACTGCCTGTAAAGATGGGGGGGGGGGGGGAGGGAAGATATGTAGGAATTTGAACAGTTTATGATATGGTAGTGTCCATCTTCAGAGTTTTTTAAAACTGAGCTGGACAAGGGCTCATCTAACACTGAAGACATGGATGTCATGCCTCTTTTGAGCAGGTAGTTTGAGGAAATGACCTCCCAAGTTTCTTCCAGTGTAAATTATATTTTGATACTATGACTCAAAGGCAGCTGCAGTGTCTTAGAACTTACCGAATATTTAATCCAAGGAGCGAAAGTATTCAATACAACCTACACAAACATATAGAAGGGACACATAAAAGCAAGCAAAAGAAATCCTATTGATTTCATCCCAAAGCACGTTTTCATAACTGCATGCAGGCTTGAGCCCAAGGGAAAACACATTCAGTATCAGAAAAAAATATCATAACAAGTGAAAGGTTCCCTCTTGAGCCTCAGAAAACTCAAACTGAAACACACAGGCTATTCCAAAGCAGAAAACTGTATAACGAACACAAAGGTCCATTTGGAAAGCAAAAATTAATTACAACATGATTATCAGATGAATTTAGAAGCACCTGTCATTTTACCTGATTATTTCTGGTGTAGTTTTTCTTGCAATAATAATCTTCTCAATACTAGAACAATCTCAGGAAATGCAGTAAGCACTGTAGTATTGAAATCTGGTCAGTTCTGTGAGGGTCCCTTCCTCTTCCACCTGGCTGTTAAAAATAATGAATAAACTACAGTTTTATTAGATAATCAGAATGTATATTAGGTAGTCTAATAATGTTAGAAACTGGAAAAGCTAGTACACCCAGCTACAAGTGTTACCTAAATTCCACAAGTTATGAAAATTACTACCAGAATAATTGATTCCGTAACAAGTAGGTTTTTTTCTCATAGACATTGAAGTTATGTCTGACAGACATGGTATCTTCTGTAACATTAAGACTGCCCTGTTAGGCACTACCAGCAAAACTGGCATTTGCACTGCTTTCTTGTAAAATTATTTAAAAAGATAAAGCAACTAGATTTTCAGTGTTCTACTCAAGTTGGTGTAGGGGGCTTCAAGCCTAACTGTTGTCAATCCAAGTAACTGAAGTGATTAGCAGACATTGATAAGAAAAATTAATGTTGTTTAATGCATCATTGATGCCAGTTTGTCAATTAAGTGATTCTACAGTGTTTCAGCGACTGAATGTGAGAAGTATCCGAAAAAAGGGGGTGCGACAGTCTAGCAAAAGGGATTGAAATTTAAAAGAAAAATATAAAGAAAGAGAACAGATAAGAAAACAAGGACACAGTATGGAGAGCAGAAAGATATATTAAAAAAATAGCTAAAAGGTAGAAAATGGAGAAGGATAAGGAAAAAATTTGAAAACTATTCACAAAAAGAAAAGTATGATTCTATGTGCATTCCTTCCTTCCTATAGAAAACCAACAAATAGAAGAGCTAAGTACACTAACCCCAGGTAAAAATCTGTAGTTCTCACATAGCTAAGCAGAGGGTGATGTCTTGAAATCTCCGTATGGGCCCCAAGTCTCTTTTATCATAGTACCAATAGTTTCCCAAATGAGTGCAAATCACAATTCAAAGAAGTCATAATGGTATGTTTAAAGAAATTCTTTCATGCCTATGTTCCACTCTGGCCCCAGGTTATTCTACAATTGTACAGAGAACTGAAAATAAGACAGGCAAAGTGAAATGGTGCCCTGGGGTGTATGATTACCTGTAAGATAACAGGTAAGTGTTCATACACAAGAGAAATTAAATCTATTAATGCTTGTTTGAAGCTTTAGCTCCTCAATAGACATCATGTTAACTGCTTAGGTAGCACAGTGAATTTTATTCTTTTTCCTGTTTAAAAATGCTGAGAAGGGAAAAAATAGTAATAAAAAAAGAAAAAAAAAGAATATAGCTGTCCATGCATGGGGTGTACTTGCATTTTGGCTATTTAGAAAGTCATGTTCTTCATTATTCACTGCATCTTTACTACAGAATTTGCAATATTTCTCAGTCTGGTTTCGTTACTTTGACAGCTTAGAAAGATGGAAAGTAGTTCATTAGTAATAAATTATGAGTTTGTTTTGTTTTCAGTCTAAGCTACTTATAAAACTGTTGTTTAGAAGTAAGTGGTACATAATTCAAAGTACGCTTTTAGAAGACCCATACATTCTGACCTCTGCTGGCAGCTCCACATTTTCTGTCTGAAACACTTTCAGTATTTTCCTAGTAATTATGCAATTATCTTGAATAAGGTTATACAAAACCTAGATTGTGAGTCATACTAACACATTAGTATTAAAACTAGTATTAACCACTATCATATGTTGATTAACATTATAAAGAATAAAGTCTTTCTAAAGTTAGGTAATTTTTGCTAACAATTAAGCTTTATTCTTAAGATATGCCTTGAAAATATTTTATGGGCTTGACTCAAGAGTAGAGAAATTAATATTTCACCTTGTCATACTGAGGTGCCTTTGCCATTTTTTTCCCCAAAACCATGTAATTGAGATATTAACAACTTGCTACACTTTTAAAGACCATCTGTCATTTCAATACCTGGACAGTACTCATTCTTCTCAATTGCCTATCATTTAAATTAGTCTAATAATTAACAGGGTTAATTGCTCAATGTTTTTTGAAACTGGAGTTTACTGTGATATGGATGCAGCGCAAAACCCAGTTCTTGCAGTAGATAAAAAGAAGAACTTTAAATAAGATTTTTTTCTGATGATGAGATGGATCTCAAGATCAGTCATGAATTAGACAAAAAGTGATGATGATGAGTAACATGTTCGAGTTCACCTCACTTTGAGCAACAGAGCTGATTACATTATTTCTGGAGATCTTCTCCAATCTCAATTACTCTATGATAACTGCTGGTGAAGAAGAATTTATGCCTGGAAAAGTTGCTTCTGGGAGGAGCATCATGAACATGAAAATGGGATAAAAATCCTTTGGGTGAGAATAAAACATTTGTTTATATGAAATTTTCTGTTCAGAAGGACATTGAGCTAAATCCTCAAGTGTGAAACCCAGGTAGTCTCTTTTTTTCGTAGATTATATTACTGTAAGAGTTCTATAAAGTCTTCTTAATTATGCATCCAGTGTTTTCAGTGTTGTATTATCTACTGTTTTTACAAGTAACTGAAACATTCAGCAGCTTTCCTCTTGATTCTTTAGAACACATTTAAGGTTTTGCTAGCTTTAAACTGACAATTTAGAAATACAGACACAACATAGCCTCATAAGACATCTGCAAGCCAAATTGGCAGTATATTTAGCTTCATATTGAAGTGAGTGTACCTCGGGCTTCATTCCTGCAGCCTTTATGGCAGTATAGGGTCCAGTATTTTTATGGGCAAAGAGGCAATCTGACAATATTCTCTTTTTGCTTTTTAGCCACCTGTTCAGTATCCAAAAGCACTATTTTAATTTATGATGATGAGCTAATATTTTTATTTATAACCTAAAATTAATCTCAATATACTTGTTATTTTTCAGCTTCCATCAGCTATCACCCTAAATCTAGTAATATGACTTGAAGTTGACTTTCAATTTGAATTTCATAGGGACAGGAATTTACCATGGGTTGCTGAAAGTTAAGAACTACCTGTGTAAATACAGAACAACCATGTGAATGGACAGGATCAGCTCAGTCATAAAGTCTGGCTGTGAAATTAGAGGCATAGTAGACATTTAGTTCCTAGTCATTTAGCCTAGAAGAACTTTTACTTCCTATGCTTCCCCTTAAATCACAAAACACATTAAAATCCACAGGTTAGACATAGAAATACACTGCAACCCTTCTCTGTTCTTGCCTGCAAGCCTATTCTCTTCATCATTTGTTATAGTCTCTTACGATATCTTACTTTAAATAGAAATCTAAACAGAGTAATGTCTCACTCAGAACTGATGTCCTAGTTCCGAACATGAAACTTTAATCAAATGAATCAAATAAATACAATGAACATATTTACTCTTTTTTATAATTCTAGTAATAACATTTTTTTGACCCTAAGTTTGAAGTAGGCTGTTGACTAGCAATTCTGCCACTCAAACATGGAGCTACTTTGTGGGCAATTGTGTAGTATTAGTGCTAATAAGCAGCTATCATTTCTCTAAAAAATTGTTGATAAGAGAATCCAGAGACATACTAGTGTAATTCCATTGTTAAAGACAATTATACACTTTATCACAGTGGAATAGGCATTTGTTAAACAAAGAGACTATTGGCTGTATGAGATGCTAATTTATAAATGGTTAATATTAAAATAATTTTATTACATAAATCTGTGTGTTACTTGTCAATGAAGGCAGAAGGCTTTCTAATGAGGGCATTTTGAGGGGTGAAAAAAAGAGATTGCAATGTGAGCTATAATCTGAGATAAAACAGTGGCACTTGTGATGCTTTTTAGCTAGTCCCCACCTCTCTGGGCTACAGCACCATGCTTTTCTATGGTTATGATGCCTACCTTGCTGCTGTCATTCGGACATTGTCTGTGTTCAGCACAAGGGAAATAAAGATATCACCAAGGTGATTCATGTGTGATTCATGGTACAGTTGTTGTGGAAATGAACTCTATTGTCCTTAATGGAAGAGCTGCCCTTGAGTCCTCTACATTCCACAGTAAAGTTCAGCTACATTTAAAGATGCTAAGAACAACTTTACTGCTCAGTGCAGTGATAACTGCCATTATTAGTCTCCTTGGTTTTAAAAGTTATGCTTCAGCTTGTGTCAGAATACTAATGTTTTTCTAAAACAGGCTGAATCACCAGTTTACACTAGTGGTGCACACTGGTAATTCACAAGTGCCCAAGAATTAAGAAAGAAGTATATTAATTCCTGGGCCAGATTAACCAGAGTGGGGTGATAGAGCTGAGAAGTCAGTATAGGAAAACTGTGGCTCTGAGGTTTTTTGTTTGGAACCTGCTTGTGTTGGCAGACTCTAGAAAGGCTTTAGGGCTACTGTGAATTATGGTTTCTCAGATCTCCTAGTAACTGTTCTGCTTCTTGAACACTTGCCGGTTCAGCTGCACAATGAAGACTCTGTTTCAATCCTTTTCTGTTTGAATATGTCTTTAGCATAAGAGTAACTTTTCTTAAAATATGAAAATACAATCCTAAAGCCTCATAGAATCACAGAATTGTAGAATAGTTTGGGTTGGAAAGGATCTTAAGATCATCAAGTTCCAACCCTCCTGACATGGGCAGGGACACCTCACACTAAACCGTCTCACCCAAGGCCTCGTCCAACCTGGCCTTGAACACTGCCAGGGATGGAGCATTCACAACCTCCCTGGGCAACCCATTCCAGTGCCTCATCACCCTAACAGGAAAGAATTTCCTCCTTATATCCAATCTAAACCTCCCCTGTTTAAGTTTGATCCCATTACCCCTTGTCCTGTCACTGCAGTCCCTAATGAAGACTCCCACCCCAGCATCCCTATAAGCCCGCTTCAGATACTGGAAGGCTGTTAGGAGGTCTCCACGCAGCCTTCTCTTCTCCAGGCTGAACAGTCCCAACTTTCTCAGCCTATCATATCTGGCAGAAGAAAGTCAGAGGCAGACGTAAAACCTGAAAGTAATTTAAACTCATGTTTTGAAACCAATTTATTTTGAAAATAGGTCCCTAACTGCAGCGTGATTTCATGGGCTCAAAATTTAACCTCAGAAATAAAGTGCCCTTTTCTCAGGGTAACTGTGAAAATGCTTTCTATTCTCCAATAACTGGTAAGTTCATCTAACAGATGAATAAAACATAGCCTGGTGCTGCTCCATAATGAATGTCTAGGAAAAGATCAGCTATGCCACCTCATTTTTAACAGCTGCATGTGAAGGTGATAAGAAAACCTAGGTGGAAAGATTTGCCCTAGGTAGAAAATGATCATATGTTCTTAAATTACCATTTTTTAAAACCTGTTCTTATATTCTGAAGTCAGGCCTCTTCACCAGCTCCAGACATTTAAAACAGATGAAAGAAGGATATGTTTTGGATTATTTCCTCTCAGTTCCACTGGAAATCAAGACAGAAGTTCTATTTGTTGATCTTTCCTCCCTCATCATACAAAAAGAGACCAGTGCTGGCAAGAAACTGCATCCTTCTAGCCAATAGTACCGGAAAAAAAAAAAAAAAAAGAAAAAAAAAAGAAGTAGAGAGAATAGAAGGAATAGGGAAAAGAGGAAAATATAGACTAGAGAGAATAGGGGAAAACAGCAAACAAACAAAAAAAAAAAAAAAACAAACCAACAAACCAACCCAAAACCTGAAACCCAAGAAGCAAAAATGCCAAGGAGTAAAATTACCATGAGAAAAGAGAAAACACTGTTTTCTATCTGGTTTGAGTTAGCAGGACACGTGGTATGCAGTGTACACTGTATCAGGTCTCAGGCCTGAATGCCTTGCATCTCATAGCAACACAATTGTTTTGCCAGCATTAATAAAATCATCAGATTGTACCTTTTAACTAAATGTATTCTATTTACAATTCCTTAATGTTTGCTTTGAGAAGAAGCTGTTTTGCAGGAAATGTATTTTAAACCAGCCTAAACTGAATTTCATTGAACTGATATAAAGGAAGGACAAAATAAAATGGCACTGTTTTATTCAAAATACAAAACCGGACTTCCAATGAGATAAGTATGTGAACTATGGTCACCTTGCAGCCCATTTCAAAATGTTCTGGACTTACCGTATAGTTAGACAACCATGGTAGGCTGTGCCTGGTGCAGAGGCTTTCTATCTCAGTTTTTTTAAATAGGAGCATTCAACACAGGGTTGCATTGTGCTCCTTTGAATCAATACACGCGTAACAACCTTCCAAACAGAGTCCATACTTATTGTAACAACTGTAACAAAGGTACTGCTCTTCCTGATTAAAGGCATCAGCTGATATACTGTGGTTTTCTTACATAGAGGCAGTTTCCAGTTTGCATTTGTGAAGTACCAGCAAACCACCTGAGCTGGGCATAGAATTCATTTGGTAGTTATGTAAAAGTATAGCGACTGAGCTGCATTTAAAAACAGGATCTGCTCACTTCTCTCCCATTGGCCAACCATGCCCAAACTAAAAATTAGTAAAGAGCTGAAAAAGGAGCAGTGTTTCTCCTGGAATACATGATTTTCAAGTGTTTTAATTTATCAATTAAACAAGTTATTAATATTAGTGTGACTATAAAAATAATTATCTAATCATTTCTGAAATATAAAATAACTGTACTTTGAACGTAACAGCAGCAAACACATTTTCATCAATAGAAGGAGTGCTCTCAAAATAGTTTGGGAATCCAGTGGAACAGCCGAAAATCATGATTGTAACAATTTAACACAGTTCTGAGCAGAGCTTTCAGCCAACACAGAAGAAGCTAAATAGTAGCCAGGCTTTTATTTGTTTAACAGACAAATTTGCATAGGCATGTAGGACAAAATTCACAGGCAGAAATTGCTGACCTGCCGGATGTAAGGCTTTGCAATGGTATGCCAGCCAGAGCTACAGTCCATATACTACAGCATTAAGAAATGATACCCTGAACTCCTGCATACATAGTCCTCAACTTTGTATGTGAATTCATTTTAGACCTGTATGAGACTTATGGGCTTCCAAATTCTGTAGTAAAATAAATAAACAAGTTTAAAAGAGTTACTTAAATGTCCTTAAAGCTCTAATAATTTTATATAAAAAAGACAGTGAAGTAACAAATAATATTAGACACATTACTTACTGTATTCATAATGCAAGATAATTAATTTTCATGAGCATGATCTTTATTCATGTTTTTGTTCATTGTGGAACTGCATCAATTATTTGATATTCTAACCTAACCTGGCTAAATTCAGAATTTTTTCACATACTTACCTAGACTGCTCACAAAGATTATCCAACACTTGATTTGCTTCACATTTAGTAAAAGGTGAATAAAAAAAGACAAAGTCCTTGAAGTTGCTCAAGACAAGAAAGTTAAGGAGAGGCATACTTCAAAACCCACACTTACTGTTTTGTCTGTTATGACTGTTATGTCAGGTTATCTTCAGCAAAAGATTCAAAAGGTTCAGAAAAGCTGCACTCAGGACACTGTTTTATACTGATAGTTTTTAATCGATAAGAAAATCAAAGGAGATGCCCCAGAGGAGCATACCATACAGGAAGGAACAAAAGTTTGAAGGCCATCTCTGATATTGGTGCTGAAATTTTCTTACCTTTTCAATTAACAGTTGCTCAGTTGCATGTTTTGCTGATGTTGTGACTATACCTAAGGTTATAACTATTTAAGTATTCTTTGCCAAGAAACAAAGTCAAATTATTTTACCAAAGATCTAACCCTGATTGGGTTTAGATCAGTAAGAATCATAAGAAAAATCTACTATGTACTGTGTCATTTGGCATAAAGATAAATTTTAATTTTCTTTTCAATTAAAATTTTCTCCAAGCTTAGGAAAGGCTGCCAATTTCTCCTTACTCCTTGAGCTAGTCTCTAATATTTTCTGTTTGGCAAATCTTGTGCATTAAAAGTAATATTTTTCCATTGTTTTTCAATTTACTCTGGTAAGTGGAAAAAAAAAAAAACCCCACAATAAAACAAACCTGTAAGAATCTCTGAAAATAATCCAAACAAATCTCTTATGAGAATTTGGAAACTCTTCAAATTCAGTTAAACATCCCACCCTTAAAACTGAAAATGTTAGGATTACACTGTATTTCAGAATAGAAATCAAAGGGATGAATGAATATCTTCCAAACTCATTAGTTTCTATATGGTATATTTCCTTTTTCATTACATACACTGAAAAAAAAAAAAAAAAAAGGAACTTGATGTTCACAGTCTAGTTGAAACTAAGCTAGAAAATTCTAGAAAATACAGCTCTACACCCTGATCTCGAAAAACTCTCATGCTTCTGGGAAAACTAGCTCCTTACAATGAACACAAAAGATAAAGGAATTTTATTTTTAGTAGTACATACAGGTTTTGGACAAAAGCAGAACACCCAACATCTTGCAAACGAAAATGTGGAAAAAAATCAGATTATTTAATTTTGGTTTATCTTGGCTGTATGTCTCACAACAGTCCACTGGATGGCTCCATTACTGCTCTCTGGTTTTGCATTTCCTTAAACACCGTGTTACCGTATTTTAATTGCATGAAGTGAGGCCCTCTGCCTCAAGAAACTGCTCAAACAGATGAACAAACATTTCCATTTCTGGTCTGCATATTTGCAAGTGCAAGGTGTCCTCCCAAAACAATGGCCTTCAGTTTCCTGTACAAAAGAACGGCTGATAATGTGCAAGTGCAAGATGGTGGATATAACAACCATAACAACAAAAAACACCACAAACCCACAAAGTACCCTGCAGAAAAAAAAAAAAATAATTTAGATTCTGGTACAATTCAACTTTTTTTTTTTTTTAGTCTTGTTTTAATACTTTATAGTTACTATCTATCTGATGTGTTGAATATCTCACTCTGTGTATCTTGAACATAATGAACATGAAAATATGTGCACCATGGTGATATAAAACATCTACTTTTTTTGTTTGTTTGTTTTAAACGAAGGATGTCAGCCACAGAAGGCTGATAGCTTACTACCATCCTGGATATAAAAATGCTCAGAACGCCATCACTGCAAACCCAAATCACCATCACTTATACCAGGTTGATTAACCATCTGGAAGAACTGTCTAACATTGTCTTTAGAAAGTGATACCTTATTGTACTTAGACAGGGATTTTAGTCAAGGAAAACTTCTAATTATTCATTGCAAACTGCCAGATTCCATAAGAAATTAGAGCTCCCTGAACAGCCAGCTCACCTAGAGAGTTAAGCTAAGACTGGCTTAGAGTTCTGTCTTTAACAGAGCAGATTGCTTACAGAGCTAAGCAAGATAATTGAAGATGGAAATAGAAAAACTATGTTATTCTAACATAAACAGTCAAAATTATGTCTACTTGCCTAGAGTTGTGCCAATGCATATTGAAAATAAATTCAGGCAATGTTTGTACAGTGCCTGCACATGTACAGAACAGCTGGTGCAACAGTTGCAAAAATTGATTTTTACATGAAATAAAATCCTTTACAATATGTGGAATAGTCAGCCTGCAGAATAAAGCAGGACTAAGTTCCAGATGCTCACAGGCAGAACAAAAGCAGAAGAGGTCCAAAAATAGGATGCAAGATAAGGGACAAGAATGCAGGTATGTAGTGTCCTCTCTGCCTGGAATAATGTGCTTGTTCTATTAAGAGGCTTCAATACCTGTCTTACTGTAGGAGGATGATACAATGTTTGTGCTTGTAACTTAGCTTGTAGCTAAGACATTTTTACGTAGTGTGAGGTCAGTCGAACTATACTACACCTATTTATCTATGTTTCTGTAGTGCCAGGTCTGTTGTGGTTCTAGCTAAAAATACCAATTATGTAAATAACATCACATACGTCTGTGAAAGTTTCGTATATTTGTTTATAATAAGACAGTGGATCAAAGTACAGAGACCTTCCGTGCAAGCACTCATCAGAATAACCATTAGTCAGGGTGATTTATTTTCTCTCAGATTTTTTTTCCTTTTTTTTTTTTTTAATTTGTTGGTCATGGTGAGTATAGTAATATGCTGGGAATGGAATGGGATAGGATAGGACAGGACAGGACACAATAGAACAGAACAGACAGAATGGAACAGAATGGAACAGAATGGAACGGAACAGAACAGAATGGGATGGAACAGAGCAGAGCACAGCAGAACAGAGCACAGCAGAGCACAGCAGAACAGAATGGAATGGAATGGAGTAGCATAGGTTTGCAGGGGAGAGGAGAGCAGAGGAGAGCAGAGGAGAGGGAGAGGGAGAGGGAGAGGGAGAGGGAGAGGGAGAGGGAGAGGGAGAGGGAGAGGGAGAGGGAGAGGAGAGGATGGGATAGGTTGGGATAGGATGCACTAGACTAGAATAGACTAGAATAGAATAGTGCAGTTGGAAGGGACCTGCAACAATTGTCTAGTCCAACTGCCCAACCACTTCAAGGCTGACCAAAAGTTGAGGCATATTATTAAGGGAGTTGTCCAAATGCCTTTTAAACACTGATAGGCTTGGGGCATTGATTTTCTTTCTAGGAAGCCTGTTAAGAGTGTTTGACCAGCCTGTTGGTAAAGTGTTTCCTAATATCTCATCTGAACCTCCCCTAATTCAGCTTTGAGCCAATCCTGTTATGTTTTGTCACTGTAAGTATGCAGGCAGTTAAATATTTAAGACATACAGTTCAATTATATTTCTATTTCAGACAAGTACAATCCGCACTTTAATTTACATGGCCACTGGAATGCTAATATACCATGGACCTAGCAGAGGAACCTCTCTCCTCCCAGCTCTCAGTTGAAAACCTGTATACCTCAAACACAAGGTCTGCAAGCTCAACTAACACTGACACTAGTTTCAGTAACTGTAAACATTAATTCATGCAGTGTTTCCTGTGCTTTTCTTAGCCTGCAGTTACATTAAACTTGTGGCCTTACAGCCCACTAAATGTAGTATGCAAATGCTTATAATAGGTCACAGTCTTTGTGTTACACCAACAAAACAAGCCTTAGGACTTGTCTGGATTTGTTCTGGCCTACCTGGAGTTCTGCTTTTGTTTATTTTCTTCTATGAGCAAGTATCTAACTCTTTTGGTAATTAACTAGTATTAGGTAATAGGGGATAATTACCTATTACTGTATTATATTTTACCTAGGTGACTACTACCAGTTATTGCATTACACTTTACCTTTTGCTTAGCATTGCAGGACCATGTGTTGCAATGGCTGCTGTCATACTCAAGTGTAGTCAGCCTACTGTAACAAATTGTTCCCTTTTGGAACTAACGGATTGTAACAGGAAGTAATTATTTTCTTTAGAATGAAATATCTATGACCCTGTAACAAAACACAGCACTGAGTGCTACAGAAATCAGATGACAGCAGGCACCTAGGTACAGAATGATAGTGGAGTCCTCAGGCTATAAGAAACTCACTGATCTATTATTGGGTCATTAAAGCAGTGCAGTTTTGGGAACTGGGTAAAACCTGTCATAGTGGTAACAGAATAAAGAACAGGTATACAACATGTGTAAACCACATCTTACAGTAAGTTTTGATCTACCCTGCAATTGAAGTCTGATGAAGAGCAATGTATAAAAAGTGAATAAGCCTATAGAAATTATTCCAAACAGATACTTAAGTGAGAAGAAAGAAATCACAGAATCACAGAATCATAGAATAGTTAGGGCTGGAAAGGACCTTAAGATCATCAAGTTCCAACCCCCCTGCCATGGGCAGGGACACCTCGCTCTAAACGATATCACCCAAGGCCTCGTCCAACCTGACCTTGAACACTACTAGGGATGGAGCATTCACAACCTCCCTGGGCAACCTATTCCAGTGCCTCACCACCCTAACAGGAAAGAATTTCCTCCTTATACCCAATCTAAACTTCCCCTGTTTAAGTTTCAACCCATTACCCCTTGTCCTATCACTACAGTCCCTAATGAAGAGGCCATCCCCAGCATCCCTATAGGCCCCCTTCAGATACTGGAAGGCTGCTAGGAGGTCTACACGCAGCCTTCTCCAGGCTGAACAGCCCCAACTTTCTCAGCCGATATTCATATGGGAGGTGCTCCAGTCCCCTCATCATTCTTGTGGCCCTCCTCTGCACTTGTTCCAACAGATCCATGTCCTTTTTCTGTTGAGGACACCAGAACTGCACACAATACTCCAAGTGAGGTCTGACGAGAGCAGAATAAAGGGGCAGGATCACCTCCTTCGACCTGCTGGTCACGCTCCTTTTGATGCAGCCCAGGATATGGTTCGCTTTCTGGGCTGCAAGCACACACTGAAGCTGGCTCATGTTCATTTTCTCATCGACCAGCACCCCCAAGTCCTTCTTCACAGGTCTGCTCTGAATCTCTTCTCTGCCCAGCCTGTAGCTGTGCCTGGGATTGCTCCAACCCAGGTATAGGACCTTGCACTTGGCATGGTTAAACTTCATGAGGTTGGCATCAGCCCACCTCACAAGTGTGTCAAGGTCCCTCTGGATGGCATTCCTTCCCTCCAGCGTATCAACCGAACCATACAGCTTGGTGTCATCAGCAAACTTGCTGAGGGCGCATTCAATCCCACTGTCCATGTCAGCAACAAAGATGTTAAACAAGACTGGTCCCAACACCGATCCCTGAGGGACACCACTCGTTACTGGTCTCCAGCTGGGCATTGAGGCATTGACCACAACTCTTTGTGTGCGGCCATCCAGCCAGTTCTTTATCCACTGAGTGGTCCATCCATCAAATTGATGTCTCTCCAATTTAGAGGCAAGGATGTCGTGTGGGACAGTGTCGAACGCTTTACACGAATCCAGGTAGATGACATCAACTGCTCTACCGCTGTCCTTCAGTTCTGTAGCCCCGTCACAAAAAAACACCAAATTGGTCAGGCAGGATTTCCCCTTAGTGAAGCCATGCTGGCTGTCACCAAGCACCTTGTTGTTTTTCATGTGCCTTAGCATGCCTTCCAGGAGAATCTGCTCGAAGATTTTGCTAGGCACAGAGGTGAGACCGACTGGTCTGTAATTCCCCGGATCATCCATTTTCCCCTTCTTGAAAATGGGGGTTATATTTCCCTTTTTCCAGTCGTTGGGAACTTCACCTGACTGCCATGGTTTTTCAAATATGATGGCCAGCGGCTTAGCAACTTCATTTGCCAGCTCCTTCAGGACCTGTGGATGGATTTCATCAGGACCCATGGACCTGTGCATGTTCAGATTTTTAAGATGGTCTTGAACCAATTCCTCTCCTACTGCGGGCCCAAGGTCTTCATTCCCACAGTCCCCGCGTCTGCCTTCCAAGACTTGGGTGGTGTGGTCAGATCTTTGCTAGAGAAGACCGAGGCAAAGAAGTCATTCAGAACTTCAGCCTTCTCCAAATCCTGTGTAGCTAGTTCACCCGAGAGCTTCCTGAGGGGGCCTATGTTCTCCCTAATCTGTTTTTTATTTGCTATGTACCTGTAGAATCCCTTCCTGTTATTCTTAATATCCCTAGCCACATTTAATTCTAACTGGGCCTTAGCTTTCCTAACCTGGTCCCTAGCTTCCTGGACAACATCCTTGTACTCTTCCCAGGCCACCTGTCCTTGCTTCCTCTTTCTATAAAACTCTTTTTTTCATTTGAATTTTTCTCATCAGCTCCTTATCCATCCAAGGAGGTCTCCTGGCCCTCCTGCTGCACTTCCTTCTAGTTGGGATGCAACACTCCTGAGCTTGTAGCAGGTGATCCTTGAAGACCAACCAAGAGTCTTGAGCCCCCCTGCCCTCTAGGGCTATATCCCATGGAACCTTACTAAGCAGGTTCCTGAACAGGCCAAAGTCTGCTCTTTGAAGCCTAGGGCAGTGAGCTTGCTGCACGCTCTTCTCACTGTCCTAAGGATCTCAAATTCAACCATCTCGTGGTCGCTGCATCCAAGGCTGCCCTGCAGTGCCACATTTCCAACGAGCCCTTCCCTGTTGGTGAGCACAAGGTCAAGCATGGCACCTCTCCTTGTCGGTTCCTCTATTACTTGCAGAAGGAAGTTGTCTTCCACACAATCGAGGAACCTCCTGGATTGCTTGTGCCAGGCGGTACCGTCATTCCAACAGATGTCAGGGTGGTTGAAGTCACCCATGAGAAAGGGCCTGTGAGCATGAGGCTTTTCCTATCTGCCTATAGAGTGCTTCATCCGCAGATTCCTCTTGATCAGGCGGTCTGTAACAGATCCCCACAGTAATGTCTCCCATCGCTGTTTTCCCTTTAACCCTGACCCACAAGCTCTCTGTTAACTGCTCACCTTCCCCTAGACAGAGTTCCATACTCTCCAGCCTATCCCTAACATAAAGGGCAACTCCCCCTCCATGCCTGCCAGGCCTGTCTTTTCTAAAGAGTCTGTAACCTTCCATTCCAACACTCCAGTCATAGGAGCCATCCCACCATGTTTCTGTGATGCCTATTATATCATACCCCCGTAGACGTGCACACATCTCTAATTCCTCTTGTTTGTTCCCCATGCTACGGGCATTTGTATAGAGGCATCTGAGCTGAGCTCCAAATGAAGCTGGTTCATTGGCTGGAGCAGCCGGAATATCTCTGCATTGCTCCGAGCATTTATTATAGGTGCTGGCAACTGACTGGGTGTGTTGGGATGGAATGATGCCCCCCTCCCCCAACACATCTAGTTTAAAGCCTCCTTGACCAGTCTGGCAAGCCTCCTACCAAAACTGCTCAGACCAGCTCCACCAGCCCCCGCTAGACCTGGCCTACAAACTTGGGTCCCATGTTCAAGACACCCAAACCCCTGACTGTGACACCACCCTTTTAACCATTTATTAACCTGGCTAATCCTCCTAGCTTTTTTAGGTCCTCCCCTGTATCCTGGAGAATAGACAAAAAGACTATCTGAGCTCCAGAGCCCCTAACCACGTCTCCCAGGGCTCTGTAGTCCTTTATGTTCCCCAGGCTACTACTATCTATATCCCTAGCACCCCATCTATTACCAGAAGTGGGTAATAGTCCATGGGGCTTACTAGAGCAGGCAGCCTCTCTGCCACATCCCTGACCCGTGCCCCTGGTAGGCAACACACCTCCCTTGAGACCAGGTCAGGCTGACAGATATGAGTGCTTCTGTCCCTTTCAAAGTAGAATCCCCTACTACTACAACCCGCCACTTTTTACTGGCAGCACCAGTAGAGATCTTCTTTACTAGTGCATCAGCCGGCTGTTTCTGGCACAAGTGCGTTTCCTCATGAGCCCCCTGCAGGACAGCAAAGCGGTTCTGCGTGGGGGCAACAGGTTTAGGAGGAAGTCCCTTGCTTTTAATTGTCCTCTTCCTCCTTTTTTTTTTTTTTTTTTTTTTTTCTTTTTTTGTGTCACCAATTCCCAGCTCTGCGGGTTAACAACCTCCTTCTTTCCTCCATGAGCTAGAGGGGAAGCTTGAGGACTCTGCACAGTTTGGGCAGGGAGCAAGCATTCCTGCTTCCTCTCAGCTACCCTGACATCTTGTAGCCTATTAACAGCATCCCGCAGCTCAGTCCCTGCTGCAGGAGGACCTCCACCAGGGAGCACCGAGTGCAGCCCTGCCCATTGTGCACCTTTCCCTCACCAGACCAGTGCAGGCACTCTCTACACCCCCCTGCACTGCAGCCTCCCCTCTCATCGGCTCTGAGTGCCTACGCTGGCCACCATCGGGCCAGCCAGAGCAGAGCTCCCAGACCAAGCCCTGGTCATATGGTGAGTCAGCAGCAGCAATGTTTTACTTCTTTGAGCAAGGAGGAGGAAGAAACCCCACCATCACTACCATGATCCTCTCAGTGATGGACTCAAGATGCAGCCCTTGAACTGAAGCCATTGATGTTTCATACTCAGATGGTCAGTGGAAAGGTTAGCATCCAAGCAAAGAAATGGGTAGATACTAGAAAGATTGCTTATATCAGTTTTAACTTAGGTAGCCTGAACTATAAGTGGTGATAGGCATTTAGATGGACAACATCAATTTTTATTAATAATTTCTTGAACTATTAATATTTTATTTAGACTAATAATAGATTTTTGGCTTTGCATATAAGGTATGTTCTTCGGCTCACAAGAGCATAATTTGTGCAACTACATGAGGGAGATTCAAACTGGTCTATAGCTTGAGTACAACAAATCGATGAAAAAAGTACCTATACATGTATAGAGACATAGTTTCATCTTGGAAAAGATACCTTAAAAGAATGGAATCGTAACAACAGTATCCCCTGCCTTTCTAGTACATACTTGATACTTTTGTTAAAAAAGTGAACATTGCCTATATCTTTGAAATAAATTAATTCTTGTTTATAAGTCAGTTCCAGTAATTAGCTGTTGGAGCTGTTTGTATTATCTGCAAAACAGAATTTAAGGTTTCCCGTACTGTTTCTGTCCTAAATCTAGACAGATACAAACTGTCCATATTGAATTTAAATAGCTCCCTACTCACCCTGCTGCCTGTTTTAGATGTCCTTCTTGGGCATGTAATTTTAGCACATGATGTTGTTAGCTTAAATGCTTCACTCAGAGGTCTACATTAAACTCCAGAAGGGCTAGGTATTGCCTTGCTGTGAGGTTTAACCAGAAAGTTTTGTTCTGTTCAGTGATTGCAGTAAACTACTAGCATTCAAAAGTCTTCCAACTTTTTCATAGGCTTCTGGGATAGCCACAAAGGACAAGAATGCTCTGCATTTTCTGTGTAATGAGGACCAAATGTGAATCATTCAGAAATATGCTGCACTGGTTTGGTTTGTACATAGTTTATGAATCACTTCTCTGATGGATAGTCAGGAATAGAAATATTTCTAAAAGGACAAACTCTCTTGCCACTAAAAGCTACTTGATAAAATTATAAATCTATAAAGACAGGCTGAAAGAGTTGGGCTTGTTCAGCCTGGAGAAGGTTTCAGGAGACCTTATTGTGGCCTTTCAATACCTGAAGGGGGGCCTATATGAAAGATAGGGACAGATTTTTTAGTAAGGCCTGCAGTGATAGTACAAGGGGGGGAAAAGTTTTAAACTAAAAAGAAAGTAGATCTAGACTAGATATAAGGAAGAAAGTTTTCACAATGAGGGTGGTGAAACTCTGTAATGGATTGCCCAGAGAAGCTCTGGCTGCCCCATCTCTGGAAGCGTTCAAGGCCAGATTGGATAGAGCTTTGAGGGACCTGATCTAGTCCCTGCTCACTGCAGTGCGGTTGGACTAAATGATCTTTAAAGCTCCCTTCCAGTCCAAACCATTCTATGATTCTATGATTCTGCAAAAACCATAAAATAGGCATAATGTAATTCAACTGACCTTATGTTACTTACATAAGTAAGTAACTGCAGCACTTAAGTCTTTTTTAGTACACATCTTCATTTCAGCTGTGGTTTCCTTATACTGAAGCAATATACAGTAGTGACAAATTGATTATGAAAGCCACCCTAGTTCTTTTGCTAACATATTTGCTGAAGCTTATGATACTGCAGAAAAATAAAATAAAATCTGGCCTTGGAACACACAGTTACAACTCTGAAGTACTTTTATCTCTGATAGTCAATTAATAATCTGACCACTATATAAGGACAAATACACTCTTATAAATGAATACATTTCAGATCAAATTTAATATATTTTACTATGCAACTAAAACCCAGATGTACTTAAAAAAATAATAATTTGGCAAGCATGTGCTCCCTAATGAGGACTAATTGCTTCAGCTTTCATGAGTATATATTTTTATAATTAAGATATAATTACCTGAAATGTTTTTCTTTTTGCACTTACCACTTTTTTAAGCTGCTAGACAAATAGGATTAAAAGTGCTTGAGTTTTCAAGTATCTGTATGCTTGTCTCCAAGTAAACTGGTAAACTGTTGAAAGCACTTTTTGAGAGGTAACAGCTTTATCCTTGGTTTTTGATGGGGCCAAGTAGGTCCAGCATTCTTTTTCAGAACAGCACCACTTTTCAGAGGTCAAGATATGCACTAACATAATTGCAAAACCAATCTGCAGTGCTAGGTTAACAAACACCTAAGAAGTAATTAAAGGCAGTAAAGTGGGGTTAGCATGTCATTTTGGAAATAGAGCAGCAAAGGGTGATAAAGGATTCTACAGTAAAGGCCAGGCCTGCTGTGTGTGAAAGCCTAGGTCAGGCTGGAAGCTGAGTGTGCTGGACTAGGGTTTCAGGAAGGATTAGCAGCCATTGTTTTGCTAATGAAAAGACCTAGAACTAGACTGATGTGATCCATACTAACACTGGCTCTTTAAATATTTATAAATTATTGAGACATTATCGATAGGCTTAGGTTTAGATCTGGAAGTGTTTTCCTGACATGTGCTATTGCTAGTGTTTGCACTTGCAGAGTTTGACGTACTAGGATTACAGCTATATTAATCTAGGATGAAGGTATACAACTGATGAGCTAGTGTTAGTGCTGTCTTACTGGGAACTGTTAAAACACTTAGGGTTAATATGGTTGTTTTGGCTGACCAGACCCAGCTGACCTACAGTCATACCTGACTTGGGTTAAAAACATGGTGCCATCATGTCAAATTTGGAAAAGGACTGCAATTTGAAGTGCTCTAAACTGATGTGGTATGGGTATGTTGAGATCATAGGAAGATTCAGTCCTACATTTATAACCTCATAGAGAAGTGGTGGTATATCAGGTAGTAATATTCAGGTAGAAGATTTTTGAAGGAAAAGTAGCATTTCAAACTCAAACTGGAAACTAAATAGAACAAAATAAGGACATTGATTTCCTAGTGGGAAGTGTTTTACTGCAAATAAATTCTGGGTCAAGCTTAATTTTCTGGGTTGATCTACAATTACCTGATCCAGTTTGATGTAGCAAAGCCATCAATCATACAACTACTTCCCATATAAAATTATCTCACATGTCTTGGCAAGGCACCCACTGGTTTTATCATACACATAAAATATTCATCTGTATTATAATTATAAAATATAGAATTATTAGATGCAACACTATAGTTTTCTCTTAAGCTAAGCATCTTCTTAGAAGGATGCATGTAGAGAATGCGATACAATTAGATTGGACATAATACCACAGAATTTATAAATAAAAACTTGGAAGAAAATGTAATGTCTCATTACTAATTTCAGTAATGTAGGATTTGAAACACAATACAATAATTGTTGATTATTGTACTATCACTACAATACAAATAATCACTACATTTCCATTAAAAAATCAACGGCTCTTAAGTGTTTTATTATATCATGTTGATACCTAAACTGAAATGAACAACATAAAACTTTGCTTATTGTTTAAGAGAAAATCTCAAATAATATATAAAGAAATCTTATTAATTATTACTTTTCACTGTAAAAATTACTGACATCTGAAATAACTAAGGATGGAAATCTTAGTGACATAAATCAGCTAGCTTTTAAAAGTCTAAAACAGATGCTGAGATAAATCAATTCTTAAAGTAACTTTTGTAGAATCAGCAAAATTACATGAGGAAAAAACATGGACTCGACTTAGCTCTGGTTGGGGATTATTAGAATTAATGAGTAGCCTTATATTTACTTCCTTTTACATTTTTCACAGTAGAAATTGTATAAAATTACATAAATATGTATTACATAAAGTATCATTTAAGGCTCACATCACTGAATGTTAAGCGTATCACTTCAGGAATAGGTATTAAAGAGACAGGCAGCATCTGCCCCAAGCTGTATAGACCTCAGGACAGGGACTTTTCTCACTGTAAACAAACCCAGACTCTTGTTAGGTCAAAACAATCACTGCTGTCTTGCCCTGAACTCTGCTGCACAGAACCCACACTTTCTAATATCTCAAACCCTCTGGTAGAGAACTATTGCTACATATATATTTAATAAGGCAGAGTTGTGAGCAGTTCTGTTCCTATCACAATCAAATAAAAATTTGTTGTGACCTCCTACTGTCACAACTTTGCTGCCTTGTGTCACTCCTCCTACACGATGGGAAGAACAGTCAGCTCTATGTATAGGATACCATTTTTATGCATGCTTGCTGCATAATCTGCAACCACTATATTGCATTTGCCTTTTCTCATCAAGTTAGAATAAGGTTAATTAAGTCAGACAGCTGGTTTCCTCTCCTAACATGTTTACGCTGCAATAGTCACATTGACTTCATGGGAGTCAAGTGATACATTTCTACCAAGTTCCGTTCATGGACAATTTCAATTTCCTTCTTCTTTTCCTCTTCCCTGGAAGGCACATCAGCACATCTGAGCACAACAGAACATCCACACAGGTGATTACATTGCCTACAAGTCATTAAAAGACTCTTGGGTGTAAAGCTCACTAGAAAAAAGCTTGTAAAAAGATTTCCTGTCTTTTCCTTCTTGGCTTGCTGCTTCTCTTGCACAGCTCCTCCTTGAAATTCAGTGACACATTTCTCGCTTCTGCTAGCTTCTTTCTTGTTTCCTTCGCTTTGTATTACTCTTCCATTATTTTACCCCCACTTCACCTGTCCTGCACATTTGTCTCTTCATCAAGCTCATCTCTGGCTTCTTCTATCTTATCCACACTATGCCATTCATTCAAGAGGTCTCCTACTGACAATGCATAAAATATGTAAGACAACCTGCAGAATTCTTAACAATTAAAACAGAATTTCAAATACCAGAACAAATATAATCTCAACCAAGTAATTACCTTTATTTACATGCAAAAGGAACCTACCCATGCAAAATTATGAAAATGCCTACACATGCAAATGCCCCATTCAACTAGCTCTCATACTTCATCCCACCATTTTAAACCTTCGACTATTTGATCTTACAAAAAACAATGCTTTAGGCCGTTTCACAATAAAAAAAACAAACCCTCAACTTCAAAGCAAATTTATGGTTATTCTTATGTCATTCTCAGTTTATTTCATTTTATTTCTCGTTCTTGTCCTGTAGCTTTCCTCTAAGAAAACTACCATTGTCTCACCTCCTAAAATCTTATTTCAAATTTTCCTTTTCTATGCGCCTTTATGCTTTTTTTGGCACTAATTTCTGGTTTTGTCTCCAATTAGATCTTTGTAATTTCCTCACTACTCCCACATTTAACTTCTGTACTCTTGACTCCTCTCCTCCCTGTCCCATTCTAGTAATTCTTCTGCTAGCCTCACCACAGTCCATCATGCATACAATGCTGCTCAGTCAGTTTCTCCTTTAGTATTACCTAATTACCACATCAGCATAACCATGACCAGTAGAGGACATTATTACTTTCTAAATAAATAGCTTTCTTTTCCTCTACCCTCAATAACTGCCCGTTTTCACATCCCTTTTCAGACTCCCAGTGAGCATTTTTACACTTTTTTCTTTTCTTTATATTCTAGTCTCTGGTCCATACCGCACATTATGAAAGAGGCCACCTACGATCACTACATAGCAAAGTCTTCTTTCTAACTATTAGCTCCTGTGTCAGCAACGTGAATCTGCTTTTTTGTACAGTCCCAACTAGACAGTGTATTTCCAGATATAGTATTATAACAAACTGATCCTCTTTCATTTTTTTTTTCATATCAGGAAGTGTCTTCTGTTCTAGGAAGTCCATCCTGCACTTTCCATCAAGTATCCCTAGCACAAACTGATGCTACTCTACCAATTGTGATAAAAAAAAAATCTCATTTCAGAATTCTTTGATCTTTTATTCCCCATTGCAAAAGACAGGCACATTTTACAGCTTGCTTCAACAGAAAGACTGGATTCTGCAAATGAGATTATAATGAGACTGTTCCTTTTACTGTAAGGGCTGGAGTGTAACTAACATAAAGCTACAGACAGATTTACCTTATTTTTAGTTTAATTTCTTTTTTAGTTTTTTTTTTCCAGGTGGAACTATTAAGCTACTGTATTTTTACTGTACTCCTCTGTGCTAAGTAATTATTGAATGTTTTAGTGAACGCAAGAAGGCCAGAGCCAAAAGACTGCAAAATGTCATGTGTACTACAGCCTTTGAGTCTGAGACCTGTGTTACCACCAACAAACAGACTGAAAACCAGAACTCTGAATGTGCATAAATAGCAATTTGGTGACATGCTGTGGCAGCAGCAGTAAAGACAGTTATCACAAAAGTAGAGAGAACTAGCTTAGCAAGGGTGAAGAGGAAATAAACAGATCTGTAGAATAACGAAGAACCTTTTTGTTCAGCTGCCTTTGACATGCTTAGTACCCTAAAATCAAGCTTTAAGTAATTCTCTCAAAACAGCAGTGGGAATTCTCAGAACTGAAAGTAAAATACAGGAATCTTTGCTACCATACTGTGTCATAAAAGCTTGTGTTTTTGCAAGCAGGCTCTGTAGGTGACTGGGTATGGATGGAGAAAGAGTTACCAGACAACAGCAGAACAAAGAGAGGAAAAATAGGTGCTGGAGACCGCATCTGAAAGCCTCCTGAGAACTCAGTGTGATTTTGGGTCAAAACTAGGTAAGCTCAGGATACCAAGGAGGTGCTGAAGGGGCCCAAGGCCTCCAGCACAGACTGGCACCCATAACGGATCATGTAACCCACACCACATCCAAGAAAGCAGCGGTTGCCATAGGATGGCAGACTACAGGACAGTGTTTGTAAGCACACCCGCTGACACAATGCACTGTGCGTGTGTGTGACCTTGCACACAGCTCTCTGGTGTGGGTACGAGCCCCTGCTCCTGGGCGAACTGCTGGGGTTGGCCTCTCTGCCGCTGGTTCCATTAGGTGACTGTGTGTGCACCATGTGAGGCAGTAACTGCATGTACGATGCGGTTACCTGCAGTTAAGAATAACTGTCTCATTAATATGTGGTGGTCTAATAACTGTTGGTTTTGATCTCTTTCTTCCCGACTCAACACTACTGGTGATATTTACAACACCTGGTACAGAAAAGGCACAAAAGTACATTGATGTTATCTGGATCTTGCAAATACGTATTTTAATCCAGCTGCCACAGTTTTAGATGATAAAGCTACTCAGAATTCCTCCTGAAGGCATCCACCATTGCATCTCCTGGTTTCTAGACAGTCCTGTACCAAATGCATTTTTACAGGATGTTACTAGTATTCACGTTTACTAGTTTAGGCTAGGATTAATTTTCTTCATAGTAGCTGGTATGGTGCTCTTTAGGATTTGTGATTGAAACAGCATTGGTAACACAGGGATGTTTCAGCTGCTGCCAAAAAGGCTCAAGGACATTTCATTTTTTCACACTGCCCTCCCAGAGAGCAGTGTGCTGGGGGTGTGCATGCAGGAGGCTGGGAAAGGACCCAGTTGGGACAAGCTGACCCCAGAGCATACACTGTACTCAGCAATGAAAGCTGGGCAAGAAGGAGAAAGGGTGGGGTGTTAAGTGTTGGTGCTAGTCTTCCTAAGTAACCTCTACACCTGATGAAGCTCTGGTTTCCTGGAAATGGCTAAACATTTGCTGGCTGATGTGAAGCACCGAACTAGGTTCTGACTTTGCTTTGCTTGTGTGCACCGCCTTTGCTTTACCTATTAAACCGTCCGTATCTTGAGCCACGTTTCCTCAGTTTGGGCCTTGATTTTCTTCCCAGTCGTCCTGTGACAGAGTGTCCAAGTGGCACTGTGGTGCTCTGCTCCAACTGAAGCTACACGCCAGCATGACAAACCCGTATTTTTCTGTGCTGACTTGCAGGATTACTGTTTTGGAACATGCAGAAAGTGGAGCTCGCAGTCAGATGTGCAGGATACACGAGGCTCGCCTTTTCCTCCCTTGCCCCACGGTTCCAGCAGTGGAATGTAACAGGCAGGGCTAAGGCTCCGGAAGCGCTGGGGCCGCTCCGCCGGCGGGCACGGCTCCCGGCTCTGTGTGTGCCCGGCCCCGTCCCGCCGGCCGCCATGGAGACCTCAACGGCCGCTTCCCCCGCGCGAGCCAAACCCGCCCCGCCAGGGCCTCGCGCCAGCCGCCAGCCGGGCACCGAACGGGACGGGGGGGCTGGGGAGGGGGGAGGGGAGAAGGGGCGGGGCGGCGCGCGGTGCCGAACGCAGCGGGAGGGGACGTGGCACCGCCCGCGCGCCTCGCTCCCGCTGTCCCGCCCCCGCCCGGTGGTGTGGTGTCTTTGCGGCCGCGGCCGGGCTCTCTCGCGAGATCAGCGTTGGCGCCGTGACCTCCATGTGAGAGCGGCAGCGCCTGGTAAACACTCCCCGGGGTCGGGAGATGGCTCCCGGCGGCTCCCGTTAGACCTGCCCGCGGCCGTTCCCGCCCGGCTCCGCCTCGCCTTGTGCTGCCTCAGGGGGCTCGCGGTGCGGGCGATAGGGGAGCGGCGGGGGGGGTGGGGGGGTGGGTTCGGCCCGGGTCTTCTTCCCTCTTGCGCGTCCCTACGATCGGGGACAGCGGCCCGACGGGCGGGGGGGCAGGGGGGAGGCTTGCGTCTGTTCCGCGGGATTTGAAAATCCTGCCCCACTGAGCCGAACAAAGAGCGGGGGAAGTGCCCGGCCCCCTCCCTTTCTCCACCGCACGCCGCAGACGCGCTCCCGGAGAGCGGACCCCTTTTCCAGATCCTACCCCAGCTCTTCCTCTCTATTCCCTGCGGCGGGCTGAGCGAGTGGGAGGGCACGCACCATGTGGATCCAGGTCCGCACGATAGACGGCACCCAGACCCAAACCATCGACGACCTGAGTCGCCTTACTAAGATCGAGTGCCTGCGGGAGAAGATCCAGGAGACCTTCCGCGTGAGCCCCAACCGCCAGCGCCTTTTCTACCGGGGCAAGCAGGTGAGGCGGAAACGCCCCTACCTGGGTGGCAGGGGTGGGGACTGGCGGGGGCTCCCTCCGTCTCCCGCCCGGCGCGTCTGCTCTCGGGCTCGGCTCTTTGTGTGGCCGCCGCGGAGGTCCCCATCCCCACCCATGTGTTGTCCTACGGCTTTTGTTTACCCCTGTCCCGTAGGGTGCGGGGCAGGAGGCAGCCGGGGCGTTTAGCCTCACGAGGGTCCGGCTCCCGGCGCGGGTTTGCCTGCGCCCTCATGCATGCCTTTTTGCCCGAGGGCGAGCGGGTGTCGGAGGCCCCTTTGTGTTTGTTTTCCCACCTGAACCGCGGGAGGCTCCTCCCCCAGCCCCTGCTTTTATCCTACCGAAGTGACAGGGCTGCCCCTGAGGGGGTGAGGGACCCTCTGCCCTCCTAGCCATCCCAGGGGAGTGGAGCGCTTCGCCGGTTTGCCTTTGCCTGCCCTGCCGCTGCTTCGGCCGGTACCGCGGCCGGTTTCCACGGCGGAACGTGTCCCTGCACCCCCGGGGCCACACGTGGCGGGGCGGGGAGGGGCGGTGCGAGAGCTCTGTCCCCTCAGTGCCGCGGCCGTGTAACGGTTTTCGGGCCCGCCAGCTGCGAGCCACTCCCACCTCCTTGCGGGGCGGGCGCACAGCGGCCCGTTTGCGCGGGCAGAGCCGCGCGTCCCGGCGGTGTTTGCCGTTGGGTACTAAGGTGCGGGGCTGGGACACGCACACACGCACACTTCTGCCCACCCTCTCCCCGCCGTCCCTCGGGACAGGCGAGCTGTCATCCGAATGGGTTGCCTCGGGCTGTATTTCTGCCGAAGGCAGTGACCTTTCCAGCTGCGTTATGTAAACTATGGGGTGTACTCGGTGTGTGAGTTGTTGAGTGAGGCACAGCTACTACCAAACACTAATGTTACCGGTGCGTGGGAGCTTGGCTTCTAGGGTGCACCGTCTTGCAGCAGATGAGTGTTGCAGTGCTCACCTAAACTGGTAAACGCCAGGCAGGGAGATTTCTGCCTGAGAAGAGATGAAGTGTCTATCTTACAAATAAGGGGAGAAAAGTAAGACGTATTAAACTGTGAACTAGCAGGTAAGCATCAGTGGCTAGATGTTAAGGCTAGATTGTGAGCCTTATAGCAAATTAGTAGATCCCTGTGTTCTACAGATTGCAGAGCATTGGTGGGGATGATTCTTTCAAGGCCATTTCGGACAATCTTGTACTTCTCTGAAGGGACCAAATCAAGGAATATTGGTCTTGAAGTTGTGTAACCTGTGCAGGTTCATGCTGTGCCAGCACACCCCTTCTTCCATTTCAGAGCTTAATGTGGCACACGGGGCTTACCCACCTGAGAAGCAGGGAAAATGAGCCTGTCATGAGTTGGGCTTTTCTGTGTACTCTTGTCAGTGGCTACACCAATTAGCTTGAACATTTTAGTTAAGAGATCTCTTGCTTAAGAAAGCAGAACAGTGAAATATTACAGCTAAAGACACTGACATTAGCAGCATTTGTGAGTTTAGTATTTAGTTTATTCAGTTTAGGACACGGTTGGGATCACGTTCAGTGAGTTAAGGAGTTCCTTTTTTTTTTTTTTTTTAAATAGCTTCACTCACCATTTCTGGTTGTTTTCTTGCAATTACCATAACTAATCCTGAAGTGGGTTGTTTTTCTGATTCCATGGTGCTAGTAAGTAGAAAAAAGGTCAGAAGGATTGCTGTTGCACAAGTAAAATTGGATGTTGACAGATGTGAGCAAAGGAAACTGATGAATAGCTGCAGCTCTCTCAGGGCTGTGATCAAAAAAATTAAATGTGAGGTCAATAGAAATCATATGCTGCTTTAAACCATGGAAGACCTGAAGTTTCCTGCCTGTGTTGGAAAAAAGTATTAGTCCAAATTCCTTTCCTGTTTTATCTGGTTAGTGCTCAGTATGGTAATTTGTGCAGTTTGTTAGTGTAACTGACTACTGGTTACTGCAGTCTGGGAACTTCTAGAAATACTTGGAACTTTCAAATGATGGGTACCAGGAAACTGGCTAAATAATCTTTCTTCTAAAAATGGGAGGTTTATGAGGTTATAACTATAGAGAAACCTAAGTGAGTCACTGTTTATGGGCAGAATTTCAAGTTAATTTTCTTAGCTTGCAGTACAGAACAGCTTGAACCAACACTTTAAGCTAGAGCAATTATTTTGCAGTTCTTTAGGAGTGTCCATGTCCAGTTAATTTAGTTTGTGTTGCAGTCTAATTTGGTGTTGTCTGATTGTCAACACAAATACAGGACTTTAAGTGGACAGTGCTTCTTGTTCTGCTCTTAAGGATTAAAATGCCCTAGAACTACTGATTAAAAACGTGGTGCTGTGACTATTTTTTTTCTTTTTCTTTTTTCCTCTTCCCTTTGCAAAACCAGGAAGAGCACTACTTGATTGAACAGACTGGTTTCTGTTTTTTAACTCTTACTGCCAGGAGGACTATTCATATGTGACAAGTAAGAGGATAGCATTGCCTGTAATTTGGTCTGATCTGCAAGGACACCCTGGGCAGTGCTGAGTAACTGTCTATCAGCCAGAGAAGTCAAGTCATTCTATAGATTGAGGTCGAACTGTTTGAGGAAAAGGAATAGTATTGTATGCATAGTTCTTTACTGTCATGCAGTAGCCTAGTCTGTGCTTAGCCAGAGAAGTTTATTGAATGTGGAAGCCTGCAGTGGTTTCTCTTGCTTTCTTTGTTGAAGAAGTTGGATTATTGACTAGGGGGAGTTTCTTGGAGAGACACAAATACTTCCTTATGCTGGAATAAGTCATATCTTAACTTTGCTCCACCACAGACTATTCCCAGCTAAAGCTTTATCTGTGGTGTTGTACGTTAATTGTGAGTAACCTTGTAAATTACAGTGCACTGTATGGAGTTCCTCTAAAATTCAGAAAGTCAAGACAATCTTTTTTCTGTCAACATACTTTGTCTATCCTAACTGGAAAACCTATATAGCATTTATTGATGAGGATAGAAATTCCTATTTTCATTCATGAAAGTGAAGGAGATTATTAGAGTAGACAAATTCCTGGCATCTTGACCTACTAGAGCAGATTTTCAGTGGACCAAGCTATAGTCACTGTGGAATTTCTAGCTTTTAGTTATAACACTAGAGAAATTGAACAGTAAATATATGTTGAAGCTTATTTTAAGTTTGAAAACTTGCCAAAAACTTAAGGCTGTCTGGTATTAATTGCATTTTGCAGTTGTGCATAGTGTGCACAGTTTCCATCATCTTCTCTGCCCTGTTGAAATTTGAATTCAGTGAAAACTTGTAAATGGCTATTACTGTTAAAGAAACCATCATCTTAAGTGGCTTTTTCATAGTGCTTACCAGAGTCAGAAAAGAAGGATGTTGGAGCTCAGATGTTTCTTCCCACTACATTTAAGAGGCAGTGGCTGAGGCTGCTTTTGCAGTTGTTAATCTTGTTGGTGAGGAAGACACTCCAAACCTGTTTCATGGGACACTGAAGTCAGCAGGTGGAGGTGCAAGTTTTGAAGCCATTGATTTACTTTATGTGAAAGTCGTTGCAAATCAGGCTTACTTCACAAGAAGAAATCCAACTCCGCTTTTATGCACAATTAAGTATGGTAGTGTGTGTGCATTGTGTTACTTAGCTGTGCAAGGTGACTGTTACATGGGGTTTGTCAGGACCAAGGGTTTAGTGTTTTGTTGGTTTTTTTCTGTAAATGTAACTCAAACAGTAGAGGGATAGGAGAAGTGGAGGAGCTTTAGTTTTGTGTGAGAGCATCCTTGTGATAAAGCAGTCTCTGTGAAATACAGTGGTAAATCTGACAATAGGACATGCCTTGGTTTACCTACAGCCTTTTTTATACAAGACCTCTTTAACTTCTGCTAACCTGGGCTGGCATATGAGCAGTAGATAGAAAGTTGTGTGAGTTCAGTCTTCTAAGCTTCACGTTTGAAAACTGTATGTTTAAGGGCATCCCAAATACTTAGAGCTTGGTTGAATTTCCAGAAGAATAGAAAAACATTATTTGTGGAGTCATTCCCCAAGGAATGGGAGTGCTAAAACTATTAATAAAACAATTGAGTTTCTTAATACAGTCTCTTCCCAGCTTTATTTTGTTTGGAAAATTGTAAACATTTTCAGCTGAAAGTGTCGAAACCCCTTCTGCTTCAGGCAGCATCTGGGTGTGAGAGATCTTCAACTGGAGCAGTTAAGTTTAGGAGAAGTAGTTTGAAAAAGTCTCAGAAAGGAAGCGGTTGCCATTCTTCAAAGTTGGTAGCAGGTAGCTCTGTAGCTTAGTAAGTCTCATCTGAAGTCTTCAGGGCAGGTATGATAATACTGCATTCCAAAATACCCAAGCATTTGTGAAGTATACTTTGAATTTCTCTGGCCATTTGGTAGCCTTATTAGTAAGGGTTTTTTTTTATATGCTTGCAGAAGTTGTTTGCTGGAACCAGCTTTTTGTTAGATTTTTACTGTAAAATTTCTAATGCAACTTACCACTCCTTTGTACCATTATCTTTGTTGTTCAAAGCATGTAAACAAATTGAAGGAAAAGCTGAAGCATATATGAAACCGGGACACTATACTTTACATGTATGACTTCAGTACTGGGAAGCTGGAAAAAAGTATAACCTGTAAGAAATTGCAAGCAGCTTTAAGGCTATATTTTGTGGCACGTATATTTATTCATGTAGTTGAGTTAGGATAGTTTAGTGCTAGTAGCTTTGCAATCAATCTGGAAGCTCTTGGAAACTAAATATTTCTTTTTATATTAAAAAAAAACCCTCACAAACCCTTAGATGCAGAACACACCTGATATGTATGCTGCACTGATAACTAGATGATGAGTATTTCCAGTGATGAAATGTGATTAAATGTTGATATAATTTACATTAATAGAAGTTAGGTGATTCTCTTCTATAAGAGCCATTAACTAGATCTCTACTCCTAATATTTTAACTATTAAATTATGTTAAAACAAGTGCCCTGGTATGTTTGGGAATTGTTCTTACTTTTTTTTTTCTGTTGTTGATTATCGAAGGTTGAGATAATAGTCAGTTCTTCATTACAGGTATCCTTACAAGCTGCAGATAGTAACTTGCTCTCCTTGTCACTACTGTTGCTGAACTTCAGTTGCTGGTGCTATAGAAGACCATCCCATAAGGGATGGTATTTGACCACTCTCATCTAATCAGCAGATAGATGGATGAATCTTTTCATGCTTCTGACGATTTCAATGCATCTTTATATGTTGACATCCTTATATATATTTTTTTCCCCAGTATCAGATAATCCTAAGTATTAGCCAGAAGATGCCGTGAACTTTTGTTTACCTGATTAGAAGACTGCTGAGAACTGCGAAAGAAGAGAAACTTTGCTGCTCTAACTTCATCCTTCAGTTAGAAGTTAATGAGCAGATGTTCCTTTAATAGGGTTTAGAGTTGCATCCAAGAAGAAAATGTCATATCTAAATTAGCATATTTTTTTTTTAGTCTCATCCAGTGATAAAGGGGAAAAATAATCTTCAAAACCTTAACTTCTTATTAGAAAGTATAACTTGGAAGAGGTGCAGACTTGAATCATGTAGGAGTTGTTGCTTGAGACTGAGAATGGATGCCTTCACCTTCATCTTCTGTTTAAGTCAAGAAATCTTCTCTTTATAGTTCTTGACTTTCAGCTGTTTCCTGTTGGCTGTAATCTTGTATGCTGTTTTTTTTCTGGATTATAGTAAGCCCAGTTTCAAAGGTAAAATGTGTTGGTACCACCTGGGCATTCTACAAATAGTTTTGAAGTAATGGTGTAAAAACTACTGTATTGTTGGAGAATGTGGCCTCAAAAATGTAGCTTCTGTACTTAATTTTAGTTATAGGACTTAAGGAAAAGTATGAATTTCTTATTAGAGAAAGCTAGTCTTGTTGATTAAGTACAAAGATGACTAATGTACATTTATCATGGTTGTTCTGGAATTGATTGTTGTGTCAACAGCAAGTTTCTGTAATTTCTTTCAAGGTGGTGTGGTTTGTCTAGCGTTCCAGACTTCCGCTTTGTGTGAAGAGTTGTAGCACAGCATATTCACGCTGTGCTATGATCGAGCTCATTGATCGTCACTATAATTGTAGAAAAGCCTTCCTCAGATACTGTAAGCTTCTATATTCTTCCTTCTCTAGGTATTCTTCTTCCTGTATGCTTTCTGCTGAGTACTGTGGGAGTCTCTGCAAGACTGTTGATACTTACCTAATTATGATTTATTGAGAATAAGACATTTAATAGCATCCAGTGTTAAGACTACCCTTTTGCCTTGAGTCCAGAGCAGATCGGTAGCAGTTGTACCAACACACTTAAGCAGCCAAAACAAATCACACTCTGTTACAAGGACTAATTCATGTTACCTTGTAGGTGGGATTTTTTGTGTCATAAATAATGTTTTTGTATATTCTTGTAGGCTGCTTTGAAATGTGACTCTTGTGGCAAAAAAATTTGAACCATGTTCTCCAGACACTAATAACTTGTTTGTTTACGTTTTTTAAAATGTCGTGATCCACTTTCATCCTGTTCTGGAGGCATATGGATCTAGAATCTGTGAGAACTTTCTTGTCCAGAAGTTTCACCTACTTATGTATTCAGTTATGACTGATCACTCTAAAAAACATTGAGTGTATGGGAAGACAGAACAAAGATTTTAATAGTGGTGTTTTTGTTTGTTTTTTTGTTTTTTTTTTTTTTTTTTTAGGGAGTAGCTTCTCCTTCTTGAAATTTTGTATCTGTTAATTTTTAACAGCAAGCTATGCAAGTCCAAACTATTAAGAATAAAAAATTAGCATAAATCTTGGTGAACAGATTGTCAGTGGCAGGACTTTTAATGAAACTTGTGCAAGAAACGTGTTTGTCTCAATCTGTTTCTGTTTGAGCTTTGCTTTCATTGAGAAACTTGCTTACAGAGTGAAGAATGAAAAGCATTGGTAAGGGTGGCCTGGGGTTTCTTTGCTATTTCTGTCCAAGCAAGATTAAAGTTATTTCCCATTTAGGAAAGTAAACCTTTATTGTAATTAATTTTTTGTATGAGACTGTTAGGTGTTGCTGTTTGGTTTCTTTCAGCATCTTTGCTAAAAATGTCAGCAGCAATAAGGAATGGAGTGTTGGGGAAAAACATTTGGGATTGCCAAGGTGAAAACAGTATAGGTAGGGTGTCCTTATGTCTAAACAGTGTGTATACAAAAACTTAAGAGCATGGGGGTAGTATAGTCAAGATTCATAAAGTCTTCTGTAGACGTGAGAAGGAGCCACTGAACTTGTGGTTGTGCAGTCTTTACATAAGGATGTTTGTGTATGATTACTTGCCCTCTTCTACTGTTATGGCTTCTCTGAGTGGAGTTTCATTGTGCAGGGTCAGAAGTATCTTTTTGGACCCTAAGCAGTTACTGATACATCAGTCAAAAAAAAGTGACTGATGCAAATTGGACAGTTCTGCTGCTAAGAAGATGGGATGTTTTAGTAGAATGATATCCAGACAAAGTATTTTTTGACAGAGCAGCCTCTATGGGAGCTGTGACAAGTATTGAAACTAGAGTTGCTTGAGGAGAGAGTGAGTCTCCTGTAAGACAGCACACATTAAACATTCCAATTCATGTAGACCGTAATTTTCTTTATGTAGTTGCCTTCTAAATTCCCTTTTATTTAGCTTTTGTCTAAGTTGCAATTGAGACAACTGTTCTTCCTTGGGAAACAGTTCCAGTACACAGTTACTGCAAAAGTTGACCATGTGCATACTACTCTGAGTGTAGTTAATACAAGAGTTTAAAGATCATCCAGTTTTGAAGCAATCTTTTTATAAACCACATAATCCAGATGTAGGCTACAGTTTTCTGTGTGGAATAAAAAATACTGTTCAGGTTCTCTTTTGGCTTTAAAAATGTAAGAAAACTGATCACACTAAGTGAACGGCAGGAGTCCGTGAGCTAAGTGTCTAATATCTGTAGCAAAGATTATTGGTGTTTTCTTGACCTGAGTTGATCCCGTTGGCCAAAAAGTCACTGTTACATACTTAGAAGATGATTTGAATTTTCAGTTAGGCTTTTCATTATTAGATGCTGTTTGGAGATATGCTTGAATGCTTCTGTAGAAATATTAAATGGAGCTCGCAATTCCAGCATCCTTCTGGCAGGCAGAAAAAAGTTAGTTTACACATCAGTGTTGAGGTGGAGAATACTAGAAATTCTGAAAGTCCACATTGCTTGTGTTCAGTGAGTACCCAAATGGAAGTTACAGGTTCTTTATTTCATCAGACTAACTTTTACCCTCTGGGCAGTTTTTTCAGCTGAACTTTTGGGTGAAGCTCTTTACCCTTATGTGTTTCTGTTAAAGAAACTTGTATGGTGTATGTAATAACTGTGCATAATAAAATAATAGAATCAAAATCATCTAGATTGGAGAAGATCTTTTAAGTCCAACCATTGCTCCAGACTGCCAAGACCGCTACTTAACCATATCACGGAGGGCCTAATCCGTGGTTTTTGAACACTTCCAGGGACGGTGATTCCACAACTTAGGTGGGCAGCTTGTTCCAATGCCTTATGCTCTCTGTGAATAATGTTTTGCGAATATCCAATCTTAGCTTCCCCTGGTGCATCTTAAGGCTGTTACCTCTTGCCCTATCAGCTGTAACTTGGAAGAAGAGACCGACCACCACCTCATTACAACCTCCTTTCAGGTAGCTGTAGAGTGGTAAGGTCCCCACCAAGTCTTCTCCAGGCTGAACACCCCCAGTTCCCTGAGTGGTCTCATCACACTTGTGCTGCAGACCCTTCACCAGCTTTGTTGCCCTTCTTTGGACCCACTCCAGCACCTCAATGGCCCTCTTGTAGTGAGGGGCCCAGAACTGAACACAGTATTCAGTGTGCTGCCTCAACAGTGCTGAGTACGAAGGGATGATCACTGCCCTGGCGGCCACACTGTTGGTGATGCACAATCATAGAATAGTTAGGGTTGGAAAAGACCTTAAAATCATCTAGTTCCAACCCCCTGCCATGGGCAGGGACACCTCACACTAAACCGTGTCACCCAAGGCTCTGTCCAGCCTGGCATTGAACACTGCCAGGGATGGAGCATTCACAACCTCCTTGGGCAACCCATTCCAGTGCCTCACAACCCTTACAGTAAAAATCTTCCTCCATATATCCAATCTAAACTTCCCCTGTTTAAGTTTTAACCCATTACCCCTTGTCCTATCACTACAGTCCCTAACGAAGAGGCCCTCCCCAGAATCCTTACAGGCCCTCTTCAGATACTGTAAGGCTTCTGTGAGGTCTTCATGCAGCTTTTGTTTCTCCAGGCTGAACAGCCCCAACTTTCTCAGCCTGTCTTCATATGGGAGGTACTCCAGTCCCCTGATCATTCTCGTGGCCCTCCTCTGAACTTGTTCCAACAGATCCATGTCCTTTTTATGTTGAGGACACCAGAACTGCACACAATACTCCAAGTGAGATCTGAAGAGAGCAGAATAAAGGGGCAGGATCACCTCCTTTGACCTGCTGGTCACTCTCCTTTTGATGCAGCCCAGGATAAAGTTGGCTTTCTGGGCTGCGAGCGCACACTGAAGCTGGCTCGTGTTCATTTTCTCATCGACCAGCACCCCCAAGTCCTTCTCTGCAGGGCTGCTCTGAATCTCTTCTCTGCCCAGCCTGTAGCTGTGCCTGGGATTGCTCCGACCCAGGTTTAGGACCTTGCACTTGGCATGGTTAAACTTCATGAGGTTGGCATCAGCCCACCTCACAAGCGTGTCAAGGTCCCTCTGGATGGCATTCCTTCCGTCCAGCGTATCAACCGAACCACACAGTTTGGCGTCATCGGCAAACTTGCTGAAGGTGCACTCAATCCCACTGTCCATGTCAGCGACAAAGATGTTGAACAAGACTGGTCCCAACACTGATCCCTGAGGGACACCAGTTGTTACTGGTCTCCAGCTGGACATTGAGCCATTGACCCCAACTCTTTGTGTGCGGCCATCCAGCCAGTTCTTTATCCACCGAGTGGTCCATCCATCAAATTGATGTCTCTCCAATTTAGAGACAAGGATGTCGTGTGGGACAGTGTCGACGGCTTTGCACAAGTCCAGGTAGATGATGTCAGCTGCTCTATCCCGTCTGTCAGTTCTGTAGCCCCATCATAGAAAGCCACCAGATTGGTCAGGCAGGATTTCCTCGTAGTGAAGCCATGCTGGCTGTTACCAAGCACCTTGTTGTTTTTCATGTGCCTTAGCATGACTTCCAGGAGAATCTGCTCCAAGATTTTGCCAGATACAGAGGTGAGACTTGACTGGTCTGTAGCTCCCTGGGTCATCCATTTTCCCCTTCTTGAAAATGGGGGTTATATTTCCCTTTTTCCAGTCATCGGGAACTTCACCTGACTGCTGTGGCTTTTCAAATATGAATGGACAGTGGATTAGCAACTTTATTTGCCATCTCCTTCAGGACCTGTGGATGGATTTCATCAGGTCCCTTGGACTTGTGCACATTCAGGTTCTTAAGATAGTCTTGAACCAGATCCTGTTCTGCAGTGGACCTAATCTCTTCATTGTCACAGTCCCCGCGTCTGCCTTCCAAGACTTGGGAGGTGTGGTCAAGAGCCTGTGCCAGTTAAGACCAAGGCAAAGAAATCATTAAGACCTTCCAGGGTAGCCAGTTCTCCTGATAGCTTCCAGAGAGGGCCCATGTTGTCCCTAGTTTTTTATTCGCTCCATACCTGTATAATCCCTTCCTGTTATCCTTAACATCCCTAGCCAAGTTTAATTCTAACTGGGCCTTAGCTTTTCTAGCCTGGTCCCTAGCTTCCCGGACAACATCCCTGTATTCTTCCAAGGCTGCCTGTCTTTGCTTCTGCCTCTTATAAGCTTCTTTTTAACCTCAGAGTTTCTTCAGCAGCTCCTTATCCATCCAAGGAGGTCTCCTGGCCCTGGTGCCGCACTTCTAGTTGGGACACCACACTCCTGAGCTTGTAGCCAGGTGATCCTTGAATATCAACCAAGAGTCTTGGGCCCCCCTGCCCTCTAGGGCTATATCCCATGGAACCTTACTGAGCAGGTTCCTGAAGAGGCCAAAGTCTGCTCTCTTGAAGTCCAGGGCACTGAGCTTGCTGCACGCTCTTCTCACTGTCCTGAGGATCTCAAATTTAACCATCTCGTGATTGCTACTGCCAAGGCTGCCCTGGAGTGTTGGTGAATACGAGGTCAGGCATGGCACCTCTCCTTGTTGGCTCCTCTATTACTTGCAGGCGAAAGCTGTTTTCCACACAATAGAGGAACCTCCTGGATTGCTTGTGCTGGGCCGTACCATTCCTCTAACAGATACCAAGGTTGTTGAAGTCCCTTATCAGGATAAGGGCCTGAGAGCATGAGGTTGTTCCTATCTGTTTATAGAGCACTTCATCCACAGAGTCCTCTTGATAAATCGGTCTGTAACAGATCCCCACACTAACGTCCCCCATAGCTGTTCTCCCTTTGACCCTGACCCACAAACTCTGTTAACTGATCACACCAGTCCCCAGACAGAGTTCCATACTCCCCAGCATATCACTGACATAAATAGCAACTCCCTCTGCCCTCTGCTGGGCCTGTCTTTCCTGAAGAGGCTGTAACTTTCCATTCCAACACACCAGTCATAGGAGCCATCCCACCATGTTTCTGTGATACCAATTATGTCATATCCCCGTAGACGTCCACACATCTCTAATTCCTCTTATTTATTCCCCACACTACAGATGTTTGTATAGAAGCACCATAGTATTCAGGGTGCAGCCTCAGAAGTGCCCAGTACAGGGTGATGATTACTGCCGTGGCCCCACTGGCCGTACTATTTCTGATACAGGCCAGGATGCTGTTCACTTCTTGGCTGCCTGGGCACAAACTGGCTCATGTTCAGTGGCTGTCAATCAGCTCCCCCAGGTACTTTCCCACTGAGCAGCTTTCGAGCCACTCTTCCCTAAGCCTAGAGAGTTTCATGTGGTTGTGGCCCAAATGGAGGACCCAGCACTTTGCCTTGTTGAACCTCATACCGTTGGCTACAGCCCGTCAATCCAGCCTGTCCACATCCCTCTGCAGTGCCTTCCTGTCTTTCATGTGATCAACACTCCCACCCAACTTGGTGCACTCTGCAAATTTACTGAGGGTGCACTCAGTCCCCTCATCCAGATCATTAAATGAAGATACTGACACTGGTCGCAACACGGAGCCCTGAAGGGGGACCACTACTGACTGGTGACCAACTAGTGGTACCATTTACCACCGCTCTTTGTGCTCTGCCATCCAGCCACCTTCTGACTAAGTGAAGAATACACATATCAAGGCTGTGAGCAGACAGTTTTTCCAGGAGAATGCTGTGGGAGGCAATGTAAATGCTTTACTTAAATCCAAATACACAATGTCCACAGCTTTTCCTTCATCAACCAGGTGAGTCACCTTATCACAAAAGGAGATCAGGTTGTTCAAGCAGGACCTGCCCTTTATGACCCCATGCTGACTGGGCCTTATCTCTCCATTTTCCCACATGTGCTTTATGATCTCACTCAGGATCATTTGCTCCATGACCTTCCTTGGCACTGAGCTCAGGCTGACAGGCCTGTAGTTCCCAGGGTCATCCTTCCTGCCCTTTTTGTAGAGAGGTGTCATGTTGCTCAGCCTCCAACCCTCGGGGACCTCCCCGCTATACCAGGACTGTTGATAGGTGATGGAGAGTGGCTTAGCAAGCTCCTCTGCCAGCTCCTTTAGCATTCTTGGGTGGAACCCATCTGAACCCATAGACTTGTATATGTCTAAGTGGAGCAGGAGGTCTCTTAACCATTTCTTCCTGAATTATAGGGACTTCAGTCAGCTCCGCATGTGCCATCCAACTTGGGGAACTGAGTACCCTGAGGATGGCTGGTGTGACTATTAAAGACTGAGGCAAAGGCAGCATTAAGTACCTCCACCGTTTCCTCATCCTCTGTCACTGGGTTTCACCGAGTATCCAGTAGAAGATGGAGGTTCTCCTTGGCCCTCATTTTATTGCTAATGTATTTGTACAAGTACTTTTTATTTTATGGCAGTGGCCATATTTAGTTCATCTGTGCCTTCACCTTTCTAACTTTCTCTCTACATAATCCTTGTACTTCTCATGGTGTGGCAGTCCCTTCTTCCACAGGTGATAAATTCTCTCGTTTCTCCTGAGTTCCAGCAGTATCTCCCTGTTCAGCCAGGTTGGTTTGACTGTTGGCCCATAGGGACCACCTACTCCTGTGCTTTCAGGATTTCATCTTTGAAGAGTTTCCAGCCTTGCTGGACCCTTTGTCCTTCAGTAATGTTTTCCAAGGAATTCTGCCAGCCAGCATCCTAAACAGGCCAAAGTCAGCCCTCTGGAAGTCTAAGGTGGAGGTTTTGCTGACCTTCTAGACTTCTCCAAGGATTGAAAATTCAGTCATTAAGTGATGGGTTTGCCCAGGGTGGCCTCCAACCATCTATCGCATCACCCACCAGTCCTTCTCTGTGATCAGCAAATCTAGCCAGGCATCTCCCCTCGTTGGCTCACTAACCAGTTGTGTTAGGAAGGTAGCTTCCACACCTGCAAGAACCTCATGGATTGTTTCTTCTCTGCTGTGTTGTGCTTCCAGTAGACATCTGGTAGATTGAAGTCCCCTGTGAGAACAAGGGCAAGGGACCTGAAAGTTGTCCCAGTTGTTTGAAGAACACTTCATCTGTAGCTTCATCCTGACTAGGTGGTCTGTAACAGGCTCCTACCAGGACATCACCTTGGTTGGCCTCCCCCCTGATCTTCACCCGCAAACATTCAGGCTTCTTACTCACAACATTGAGTTCCAGGCAGTTGATGCACTCCCTGACATACAACACAACCTCACCACCTCTTTTTCCTTGCTCATCCCTCCTGAAAAGCCTGTCACCATCCACTGCAGCACTCCAATCATGTGAATCATTCCACCATGTTTCTGTGATGGTGATTATATCATTATTTCCCTGCTGCACAATGGCTTCCAATCCTCCTGTTTTCTGCCTATGCTGTGAGCATTGGCATAAATACATCTAAGTTGCACTGTGGATCTGGACTCCCAACAGTGGCATGCTACCCCATGGCTCATGTCTAGCGAGCCTCCTGTCTGTTTCAAACCTAGCTTAAAGCCTTCTCAATGGGGGGCTGGTAGCTCCTGGGCTAGAATCCTTTTCCCCCTTCGGGACAAATGTACCTCATGTGCCACCAGCAGGCCTGGTGCTGTATGGACTGACCCAGGGTCAAAACCCCAAACTTTTGATGCTGACACCAGTCATGGAGCAAGGAATTAGTGAGATTTTTCTGATGTAAGCATTGTCACTGATTGCAACTGGCAGGTGGTAAGAGAAAACTGTTTGGGCTCTTGAACCCTGAACCAGTCACCTGAAGGCTCTGAAGTCTTTCTTGAGTCTGCTCAGGCTTCTTGATGAGATTTCCTTGTTGCCCACCTGGAAGACTAATGAGGGATAGTAGTTGCCAAGTGGTACTAGATGACTGAGTTTTCCGGTCAAGTCCCTTACCTTGGCCCCAGGGAGGCAGCAGACCTCCCTGTGAAAGATTGATGTCATGTAATTCTTCATCATACTACATTAATTAAAGAGGTCTTCTGCATTATTACAGTTTTTTTCATCTTTATTGCTTTATGTGGGTACTGCTGTTGTTCTTGGAAAAGGAAACCTCAGAAGATACTTAAAGCCACAGTTCTGTAAGTGATTAAAGATCTTGATTGTCAAGCAGAAAGGCTGGATTAAGGTGATCCAGGAACTTACATTCTTAGATCACACTTTCAGATAAAAACAGTAAGTAATGTGTTCTTACAAGAACAGTTATGTGCTGCTTTTTTTTTTTTTTGTGAGGTCTCTGCACATATTTTATAACCCATAATGAGCTGTACTTCTGCTGAGATTTGTAGACAGGTTAATGTGATAGTAATTGGTGAATTACTTGTCAAGCATATTTTTTCCAAACCAAGGTAGTATCATACTGCACTCTACGTGATCATTCATGCTTATGTAAGTGTGGTTACTACATTCTTTTAAAGTCATTTGTATCTTAATGTAAGAAGACAGGTCTTCTAACCAGTAATAGTAGGTAGGTATCAGTTCCAGTATTGCATTGCTACAGCTACTGTTGTACAGTAGTGTAAGTGTTATGTTGTCTTAACCTTTAAGTATTTTAACAGTCTTCTCTAGAAGTATTTTGAAATTAGACGATCTCTATAGCATGTGATCTGTGAAAATACAGTTGAAAGATGTACTCTGTTTCTCTACTTATGGATATTAGCATAGTGAAAGAGTGCTAGATACAGTAAATCTAGCTGCTTTTCAGTCTCCATTCAGAATATGTTAATGAAGTCTTAAAGGCTTTTGAAGCATGCCAGTCATTAAGAAGAAAAACTGAAAGTGAAATCTACTGCCAAGGAAACAAATACTTATTTTTTTTTTTTTTTAAATGACAGTAGGATGACAAAATTTCACAAATGAAATTGCCTGTTCAGTTATTTTTGCTTTAGTACGTGTTCTGATCACCCATTTAAGAAATCATAACTTACTTGAATGAGATACAGCTTGGTTATCTAGTACTTGCCTCATTACTTTGTTTCTGGTTTGCATGTATAAACCTGTAAATGAGAAGTGTCCTTAAATGCCTAGTGAACGGTTAAGGAAGCATGTAATGTTTCATTCTTTCCTTTAAATGCATTGTCCAGGCAAATGTATTCTCAGGGAATCTTATTAGTATCTCTGTGTAGCAGAATGGTATAAAATTGTATACATACTGAAATTGGTAACTATTGTTAGGAGCAAGTATACCATAAAGCTGTCTGGGAATTGGTCTGAACATATTTTCAGAGGTTGCCAGACTCTTTGTGATGAAATATTCTGCTTCTCTGGGTTGAATATTTAGCTTCACTTTGTTGTTTGGATTTTTTTGTGTGTTGTATTTTTGGGTAAGAAATACTGTATTCCAGAATGGATTTAAAATGCTAGTTGTTTGTAGAAAGGAGGGTATTAAACTTTTTATCTCACTCCTTGTTAATATCCAGACATAGTGGTAGGCCCTGAATTTTCTGCATTTGATGCTGGTTTAATAATATACTTTCAAAAGTTATGTTGCAGTACCTGGCTAACCTGGAACTGATTAGGAGATATTACTGTGTCTGGAGGGACAGGTACACTATAAAGTGTTGCGGTGCATTACTGTTTAGTTACTGTAGTATGTGAGGTTATAGACTTACTGGTGAAGATCCTATTGTTATATTAACATCGGTATAGTGTCAGCAATTCAAGAAACAACATTTTACAGTTCTCTTGTGGAATGGAGTTCTTTAAGCACTCACTGCTTTACAACTTTGTTATTCCAAGAATTTCACTTGTCAATGCGGTAATGCTGGGCCCAGGTATTCTTGTAGGTACGTGCATTAGATTTTGTAAGTTAAATATCATATGAACTTCATTTTACTAGTTGAGTTTTTGTGTTTCTGTGCTTTGTTCCCAGAATCAGGCAGTGTTACAAAGTTATTGACTTGGTCTAAATTGATATGGTTGCTAATATTCTGGGAATGTATTTTTTGCTCATGCTATAAACAGGTGTTCTTTCCTGTCACACTGCCAAATGCTACATCCTGCCTTGTTTGAAGTGTGCTTAAGATTATTATCTTTCCTCTGTAACTGTGCTTTCAGACTCAAGTGTGACATCACTAGTTAACAGAATAGTCTGTAGTGATAAAATATTCCTGCAAAGAATTCTGATTATTAAAACAAAAGAAAAAACTTTGTGACCACTTGGACAGAGAAGAGAATACTAATTCTTTATTAATTAATACTGTGAAATAGACAACTTTGTGGTCACCAGTTTATTCTGCTGACCATTTAGTTCATATTCATCAAAGCTGACTTTTTGATTCCTATGCAGTAATAGGTAGTCTGCACATGGTGGAGGATCTATGCATAGTAAGTGCATTATTCGAGATGGCCTCTTCTCACACAAGGCTTAACCTAGCTATTTCTTGCTTTCTGAATGTGTTAAATGTAACTGTTGGTGGACAGATTACTTTCAAGTGTGGGTTTTTTTAATTAATTTTTTTTTTAATTGTCTTTTTTATGTGAATAGGGAGGATTCAGTTGTGGATCAAATATATAACTTACTATGCTGTAGCTACAACTGACAGATTACAAGAACTAGGCATAGGACATGTTTTAGTTGCTAACGTTGGTTACCTTGTGGTGGTAGATCATTCAGGCTGTTCATATTTAGGTTGTCACTGAATTGGCTTTTAACTTTAAGCAGCAGTACCTCAAAGTATTTTTCTATCAGTCTGTACATAGCATGTCCTTAGAGAAGAGGAGCAATGACAGCATTTCTTTGCTCTCAACTGTCTGTTGCCTACACACCTTCAGTCTACCAGAAGAGCTATCCTTTCTCTTCACTGCATTATCTTGCAGAAGATTTCCTCATACCATACCAATTTCCTCATATCAGTCCTCTAGAAGATTCTAGAAACTGTGCACAGGAACCTCTGCTACAAGTTGTCCAATTGGAACATAAAAATGGAAGAGAAGTTGTCTCCAATAATACCCAATTTATTTATTGTTTCAGAAGTGGTGTGTTTTGCAGATGTAATGCTGATTGATTGATTAATTGATTGATCTAAAAAACTGACACGTTTTGTGGCAGAGGAATCACTTGGTGGGGAATTGAACCCTCGAAGTGGGTCTGGAGCAGAGCTCAGAAGCGGTAGCAGCTTCAGAAATGTGGATCTCCCCTCTCGCCTCCCCCTCCCCCCCCCGGCCATGTATTATTGTAAGGTGATTTTTTGTCTTTGGACTTCACTTGTAATTTGAATCTAAAAATAGAATCATAGAATCATAGAATAGTCAAGGTTGGAAAGGACCTTAAGATCATCAAGTTCCAACCCCCCTGCCATGGGCAGGGACACCTCGCCCTAAACCATATTACCCAAGGCCTTGTCCAACATAGCCTTGAACACTGCCAGGGATGAAGCATTCACAACCTCCCTGGACAACCCATTCCAGTGCCTCAGCACCGTAACAGGAAAGAATTTCCTCCTTGTATCCAATCTAAACTTCCCCTGTTTAAGTTTTAACCCATTACCCCTTGTCCTACCACTACAGTCCCTAATGAAGAGTCCACCCCCAGCATCCCTATATTCCCCCTTCAGATACTGGAAGGCTGCTAGGAGGTCTCCATGCAGCCTTCTCTCCTCCAGGCTGAACAGTCCCAACTTTCTCAGCCGATCTTCATACGGGAGGTGCTCCAGTCCCCTGATCATTCCTGTGGCCCTCCTCTGCACTTGTTCCAACAGATCCATGTCCTTTTTCTGTTGAGGACACCAGAACTGCACACAATACTCCAAGTGAGGTCTGACGAGAGCAGAATAAAGGGGCAGGATCACCTCCTTCGACCTGCTGGTCATGCTCCTTTTGATGCAGCCCAGGATATGGTTGGCTTTCTCGGCTGCCAGCACACACTGCTGGCTCATGTTCATTTTCTCATCGACCAGCACCCCCAAGTCCTTCTCCGCAGGGCTGCTCTGAATCTCTTCTCTGCCCAGCCTGTAGCTGTGCCTGGGATTGCTCCGACCCAGGTGTAGGACCTTGCACTTGGCATGGTTAAACTTCATGAGGTTGGCATCAGCCCACCTCACAAGCGTGTCAAGGTCCCTCTGGATGGCATTCCTTCCGTCCAGCGTATCAACCGAACCACACAGCTTGTTTTAAAACTTCGTTAATAAACTTAACACCAAAAAATAGGAGGAGATTGTGGTGTGAAAATCCCCGAGATCTGGATTGTTGCAGGGCTGCAAAAACACTTCTGTCCCCTTTGTTAGAGAGTTGTCAAAAGGGTAGGAATGTACCATACAGCGGACTGAAAAGGTAACTTGCTGAAGTAGCTTGATACTCAGTATGAAGCGCTAGCCTAAATCTATGAGGCAGTCTAGGTAGTCACCTGTAGAGTAGCAGTTGGTGGAGACTTCCATTTTAAGACTTGTGTTCATTTAATTGCTAATAGCATCAAAATCTTCAGTATGTTTTTATCTGCTGTGTGTTGAACTTGTTTGAAAACAGCTGAACAAAAGTAATTTCTGCAGCTGTAGACCACACAGCTGGGTCAGCTTCAACTGTACTGACACAAACTGTGTGTACTCCTGCTTTATACATCCCTGCTGTGGGTGTAGTTTGTGGGTATATTGTTGTATAGAGCAAATTTATTTATTTGTTTTTAACACAGGTCTTAAATTCATGAAAGAGGAGCTGATTCATTTCTTGAGTTGTCAGTTTATGTCCATATCCATCCTCTGCCCTTTAGAGTTGTTTTAAGTAAGCAGAGGGGATGAAGGAAGAATGTACATTCTGTCTAACTTGAGGTCATTTGCATGTTCCAGAAAAGTATATTAGTAGGAAGCTGGAGAATTCCTTCTTTATTTCTTCTTTTCCTTCTGTCTCCCTAATTTATTGTTGTATTGATACTGCCCATAAACGTAGAAAAACAGATCTGTTTGAAAAGATTCCTGGAACAGTAATGTTGAAAACAACATCTATTCTGGAAAAAAGATCAGGTAGTTTTTGGATGCAAAAGTAGTTTGGAAATGGGTGGGAGTTTTTTAGTCATGCATGTTTTTCTCCTACTGCAGCGTGAAATAAAATGTAACTAAACAAATTATAGTTTTGATATCCCCAAGCAATTTATTATACTTCTAAGTAAATGAAATCTCTGCTTCAGTGATGCTGTAGGTCTGTAAGAGTGTTTAACTGAGCAAAGCAGCAGTGGTCACTACTCCCTGTGTTTCTTCTTTCCTAGCAACACAACATGTTGTTATATTTGGTGTGAGTTTCTCAGCTTAATTGTAGGTAAGTGAGGTTATTAGGTAAAATAAAGATAGTAACAGGTATCTTAAAGCTGTGCCCAAAATAATGTTTAGGAGCTGTGTGCTATATATGATTAAAAAATTTGCTTCTATTTATGTTCTTGTGTTCTGCAGGGTCTGATTGCATCTGGAATGTAGCAGAGCCTGATGTACAAGTGTTTTGAGAGAGTGCTACAGATTGCACGTTGCCTCAGTTTTCTGATAGCTTTTAAATTGACTAGCTAAAAGTTTTACTTTCAGAGAATAATCTTGCTTTGATCGTGGGGTAAAGGGCTGAGGGATGGGGAACCTGGCTAAATCTGGGATAACGTCAGTGGGTGCTTTCAATTTAGACTTCCTTTCATATACTTGAAGGCCCAGTACATATTCTTGGTGTTGCTCCCTCTAGTACTTTGCACAGTACTTTCAGATCTTACAGCTTTTAAAGTAAATGGAATTTTAGGTGTATGATGTGTAGGTTATTTTGTTTTGTTTGGAGGGGGTGTTTTAGTTTTGGGTTTTCTTTGTTTTGGTTATTTTTGTGTGTTTTTTAATTTATATGTAGATGTTTTATTTAATGAGCAGTTTGCAAAAATTAAGGAAGTACAAGGCCTTCATAAAAATAAAAAAAACCACCTTGCTTTCTAGAAAAGATTGAGAGAGCAAATTGTGAAATTATGTAACCGAAATGTGCACAATGCAGTGATTGTTAAGTTAAACATTCTCACATCTATTGATAGTTACTGAGTATGTCGTGTAAGTGGCAACATAGATCCTACCTGTTTTTTTATTAGAGAAACACTGTGTGCATTACCTTGCATTGCTTTGGATATTGATGTATGATTAAGAAGCCCAAAGTCTGTAAAGATTCTAGAAAGTTTCTAATTTGAAGCCTTTGAGTGAATTTCAGTGGATGAAGTCATGGCTGCAGGAAACAGATGAGAGTTGGGTTTTGGATATACTCAAGACATGAGTTTTCATTTGCCAGAAAGATGGCTTTCCTCTTCTTGTCGGTACAATTAATGTTCATAAAAGAGAGATTTGGAAACTTTTTCTATCCCTCAGCGTAGAATTTTACAAGTATAACTTTCTTTTGGCAGCTAGAAGATGGACATACTTTGTTTGACTACAATGTTGGACTAAATGACATAGTTCAGCTTTTGATACGTTCTGAATCTGAAGCTCCTGCCACGGCTTCTGTGACAGATCAGGATGGAGATGTCAATCCCTGTGCTGCTTCCAACTGCAAGAATAAAGTCAAAAAAACAAATAGTGGGTCACCCAGTCAGCCATCTACATCATCTCGCTCATTTCTCATTGATCCTGGCATTGGATTATACAAGGTATGTACAAACTTTAAGACCTGCAAAGTTGCCTCACACTTGTGGGTTTAGTTTTATTAGTAAAAGTGTTTATTGTTTTATTATATGAAAGTATGCATTCTCATTGCTTGCTTTCATGATTTGATGTAATTCCCAATTTAACATAAGTCAGATTGACTTCATTTAAGCTAACTCTTGCAGTGTCATGAAAATCTTTTATCTGCCAGGCTCGCTGGTGTTGCAGTTTCAGGAGCATTCATAAACTCTGGTACACATTGTGTTCTCCAAAACATGTTCTCCAAGACATTTGAGTTGCCTGTGTAACAGAAACACTTGGACAGAAGAAGCTGCTAATATAAAGTCTATATTAGAGCTAGATAAACTGGAAATACACAATTTCTTTAAATTGTATGTGATGTAATATTTCTGTTTGATGTAGTTTTTAGGAATCATGTATGTAATCGATTTTTAGGTTTGTACCTCGATGAAGTTCTTGATATTCATAGAATAGTTTGGGTTGGAAAGGACCTTAAAGATCACTTAATTCCAGCCCACTTGCCCTGGGCATGGATATTGTTGTGTACGATTACATCAGAGTAACAGCAATTCAATTTAAACAGAAGATGAAGTTTCCAGATTGCTAGCTCACTAGATATTTAGTAGGATGTATATATATATATATATATAAAAATATTTATAGAGAGAGAGAATGGTAACATTTTACCTTGTGTTTGGGTGCTCCTTTTAGTTAAGAAATATCCATAACAATAATTCTTTTGCTGCAAAATGATCAAAATCGCAGAGAGAGAAAAGGAGCTTGAGGCTAAAGTACATAAACAAGTTAATTTCACTTACAGCAGTGCTGTTGCTCAGATCTGTCATCCTGATGGGAAGCTGTCTGGGTTTAATGTAGACTGTTACTGTTTCAGGTATTGAGGACAACTGGTAAGTTACTTTAGGTTGCTGTAGCATTCTGTGCAATGAATTTTATTTATTTTCTGAGGAATCAGGGAGTCAAAATATCAGTATCTTGAATATGTAGATACAGTCTTGTGTGTTTCCTTTTTCTGTATCTCAGTTTTTAATTTCTCATGCTTAATGAGTGTAAAATGTAATACAAGAAGGATGGGGGGGCATACTGGGGGGATGGAAGGCCGCAAAAGATCAGTTGATCTAAGGGAAAGAGTATTAAAATGTAGATTTTCAAGAATGCCAAAAATTATATCAGGTAGTTTCTTACCTGTTTCAGGATTAAAATAAAAAAATAAGGCAGGGAATGGTGATATTGGTAAACATACTCAAGGAAGGCTATTCTGTTGAGTCAGCTGGATTTTTTGTGATCTCTAATACTAGGGACCTGAGACTTCCTCCTTCATTACCTGTGAGTTATTTGCTTTTTCAGCCAACCATATGTTTTTAATTTATATGTTAAATATATAAGAGAGAGAGAGAGAGAGAGGAAAATAAGTATGCAGCCATTGCATTTTCTGCTACTTGTAGATGACAGTAGGAATATATACAGAATGTCTACTTACAGAATCGGGAAGCTTTTAATAATGTATTTGTAACCAATAATGTATTGAAAAGTAGTAAATCTGTTAATTAATTCAATTAAAAAGGCGATAAACTGACCTATGTTAGATAGCTAAATAGATGGATGTATTTAATTATTTTGCATTTGCTTGTTTGTCAAACGGTAAGAATTGTGTAGTTACAGGAAAGTATAGTTTGTTACAGTTTTTTTCTGTCTAGTAAAGTCCTGTGCCTCACTGGATCTGAACCTAGAGCTGGACTCTACAAGGCATCTGCTGCTCCACGTTAGGAATAATGTAGGCCCATGCACCCTATCTGTTTCTGATTTCAGCTACTAAAAGGAAAGGTAGTCAGCATAGAGCCTGTAGTTGGAAAAAAACCCCAAGGTGGTAGAGTTGATACTGGGAATAATAGTTAATAATAATTCAATTATTGTTAGATGGTTGAAATAGTGATTTAAACAGAGTTCCTTTGTGTAGTCATTTTATATTATGTAAATCAGAATGCTTAGTTTGTTTTATATTCTGTCTGTACCTGACACCTAATACTTACATGGGCTCTGAAGGACTGCTAGTGGGTGGAATTATATTCAACTCCTGTTCCGTTAGTGGTGTCTGGTTTAAGAACTTTTTTGGTCCATTCCAAGATGGACTCAGCATATGTGAAGGACACTGCCTTGCTTAAGCAGGGCAGATTGTCAATGCCAAAAGGAGAAATAAAAAACAGGTTGCAAGAGAGGAGTTGCAGTAACAGCGGTTGGGTGTGCAGTAATGATGTTAGAAAAACAAAAGTTCGTCCAGAAGCATGTGCATGCTTCACCTTCTGATGCTCACACAGTCTATACCTTCTCATCCAAAAACCTCTGGCTGTAGTAAAGACACTTTAACTGAGAACTCTTAACTAGCTTGGAATAAAAACCACACAAACTGAATCTGTAATTAAAGCTAGTATTTGTTTAATACTGTTCACATAGAGCTACTAATAAACCAGTCTTAAACCAGATACCAGTAACATAAAATAGTTGAATGATGTTCCTCAGTGGTCTGTGGTAATAATTATTTGCCCTTAATCTTTGTAGGGGTGCGTCTTGTATAAGTGTGGAAGGATACATTGGAGATCAGTGATTAAGGGAGTTTGTGCTGATGTTATTTAATTTTAATTTTTTTAACTGTTTTTTTTTCTCCTCCTGAATCTGGTGATGATTTTTGACTTGGCTAGCACTGCTTCTCTGGCACTTTCATGACTGGTAGCAAGAATTAGCAGCAGATGGGGGAATCCCTAGTAGTGTGTGTCTTGCTCAACTCTGGTTTTTGATAAGACAAAGTAAAGAAGCACTTCGAGCTGCAACCAGCTCAGTTAAAGCTGTGAAGGGACGCCTTCATGAGGGTTCCTCAAGAAGTGCTAGAATCCACTGTTTCTATTTGAAACAGATTGATAGAATTAATATGAGGGTGTCCTTCTCAGATTTGTTTTATTATATGGCTGTAGCTTTCATCTTGATAAAAAGCTGTACTTTGAATGCTGCAGGTTTGTAAGAATAAAAATACAAAATACATATGTTTGTATTTTAAATGGGAGGAAAAATAAAGGATTCCGTTTTGGAGGACACTTTAAGAAGGTGAAGAATAAAATACTGCAGCTCAAACTGCTGTGAATTTCACTTCAGATACCTAACTACTACTTTAATACTAAAAGGTATTGAGCATGCTTTTTTGGCTTGCTCCTGTGAAAATATAGTAAGATTGTTCGGTTATAGAAACTAGCCTTTGAGGTTAGTAACAGTAAGTGTCTGCCATTATGCCGGTACTTGACAAAGGCTGTAGCTTAAACGACATACATAGATAAATATATGTATTTTGTACTGTTTACGATAGATGTTTTCTATGGTATGGCTGTGGAGTAGTTCTGTTGTAATAACATTTTTATACTTGGTGTACTGTTGATGAAGTGTTCTTTAAAACTTACTCTTTTTTCTCTATTATTACAGGAACATCTGCTTAATTAGCTGAAGACTTGAGAAAAGGAAACATGATTTAGAATAGTAAAGTGGTTGGTTGCTTAATACCATTATTGTTAGTAGAGAAGGGAGAAATTCTGGGAGGTAGTTCCAGTTCTTAAGATTTCTTGAATCTTAAGCTTTTGGCTGACTGTGATAGTAACCCTGTTAGAATTGTTTCCTCGCCTTCTCTGCAAGTCTTGAATGGTTAAAATCTTGCAGGCCAGAAAGATAGAAGGTTAAATAGTAATTCCAAGTTGGAGGTTCAGGAAAGTCTTTATACTCCTTGGCTGACAGCTAATATTTTAACACTCTGTATACTTATTTTGGCCATAAATAGTAATTGGTGAATCAAAAGGAAAGGGTAATGAGAAAGATGAGGCAAACTTTGAGGTTGGAGGAAAATTTAAAAAAAAAAAAAAAAGAAAAAAAAAAGAGAAGAAACCTAGCCTTGCTTTTTAAAATTTCATGTAGATTGTATCCATACTAGATTTTAATAAGGGAAGAAATAATAAAATAGTGAAAGTGCAGCATATTCATGACTAAATGTTAGTTGAACTTGATCAGGCTCAACTAGTTACTAGAGTTGATTCTTTTATTGATAACAAAGTTAAGCAGTAGTATAAGTTGTCTTATGTAATCCTGATTAAGAAAGAAAATAAAATAAGCATATACTCATTATTGAATTTTCCTTTTTAGATAAATGAATTGGTGGATGCCCGTGATGTCAGCATTGGAGCCTGGTTTGAAGCTCATATAGAAAATGTTACCAGAGCAACAAAGGGACATAAAAATGGTAAAGCTCAAGGAAAGAGTGGTAACACTTACAAAAGGACTAATGGAAACTTAAGTCAAGATCATTCTAGAGAAAATGCAAATAATTTGGACAGTACACCATCCACATCTTATTCAGACTGTCTGGATGCTGGTGAAGAAGCTATTTATCATATCAAGTATGATGAGTAAGTGCTTGTGGTAGTATTTTGAGAACATTGTTGAATTCATTGGGAGTGATGGTATTTTTCATGCCAAGTTTTAATTTCTTTGCCTTTATGGAATTTACAATCCATCTCTCTTATGTAAGGAAAAGAAACTATAGAACTGAATCCTTACTGTGGATTTATTTTTATTTTGTTTATTTTTTTTTAACCATTCCCTGTGTAAATTAAATTTATTTCACTGGAGCTGGAGGACAACTCTCATGAGAGCAGATTTTCATAATGCATTTGGATCTATTTTATTCAAAACAGTTGTGCAGGAAATTGCAGGTTTGCATGTATAGTAAAGGTTTGTTATAGGTAGCTTTGTGGCTAAGGGCATGAAATTACTTCTAGAGAGAGAAAGCGTTAAGGGTGGGCTGTGTTTTTTTCCGTTTGTTTGTTTCTGTAGTAAAAACAAATTCCAGGGCCTGCAATATGTGGGTAGGTTTTTTTTAAATAACATCTGTTCCAGCACTAACTTAGGCTTCAAAATGAATTAAACTTTAAGTTGAGGATTCTTAATTTTGGTACTGAGACTAGTAAAAATATTTTAGTTTGTGCAGTGTAAGATTAAGATAGAAGGATGCAAAGTATATTCAGTATTAACTAAATGCAGATTTCAAAAATGCATTTTTAGAGCAGCTGTTTCAACTTCAGTTGTTTTATTATGTAAGTGTGAATCTGACTTGCATAGAGCACTTTTACGTTGCTCTCACTAATGGCACGTACAACTTCATGCACTTGTGAGTTCTGATTCTATATCTGCAACTGCAGGTTTTGGTAATTGGAAATGGATGAAAATGACTTGGACAACCGGTATAGTCAAATGAAAAGATCCTGAAATTACCTGTCTGTTGTGATGTGATTTCAAAATGCTGTCTTTAGGGTTACTTAATTTCAGAACAGTGCAGATATATGGAAGTTAGTCAAGGGAAAACATTTCTGAGAAAAAATGTTTGTAACTTTGAAATGAAATTATGTTTCTTTTTTGGGGGGGTTGCTTTTTTTTTCTTTTTTTTTCGGTGAATATAGTTTTTGATAAGTTAAATGTACAGAAGTAGAGTTTCACAACAGGTCAGTTTTCTTTGCCGTATTCATGCTAAAGAAAAAAAGAAGATTGATCTCTTTATGTGTATTTCAGGATCTAGTAGTTCCCCTTCAGCAGGTGGAGGTAGTCTTTTTACTATAAGATTATATGTAAGATATAGTGGCTGTATATTCTATAACAAACAAAATTAGATACAGAAATGCAGTGATGTGAGGTAGTCATTGAAGTCACAGTTACTTACCTGATCAGTTTAAGGTATTGGAAGTTGGAGCTTTTGGAAAGAAAAACTACTGAAAGGCTTTCTGGAAAGTGAGATTTGCACACTTATCAGTGATTGGATTTTTGATGAATGTTACAAATCTTTGAAGGTCTCACTTTTTTCTTGTAATGTTGCTGACACGCATATTCGTTCGGTAGGTATGTATGCATATACCCATAGTGGCTGGAAACAATAATGCTAATAGCAGTGTTTATATAGGAGATGCTGGAACTCTGTGGAATGCCATCTCAGGACTAGGTCTTACATCATCATAGGCTTGGTTCTTGCACTAGAGTCCTCTAGGGCAGGCCTGTCTCACCCCCCTGGCTCCAGAACATACCAGCTCCACGTCCTGACTCAGATGAAGACCTAAAACTGTTGTTTCCTTAGCTCCCATGGGTATTGACACTGTATTCATAGATCCAGGACTGAGTTATGTGACACCATCCATCTTGGAACTGTGCAGCTGGGAATTTTATCTCAAAGTGAATCTTCACCTCAGTAGTTTTCTCTTAGACTGTGCTTGTCAGAAAGTTTACCTTTAGCCTTAATTGCCTTACTAATTTATACTGGAGCATACTTCTCTCTACTTCGAAGTTTTTAGGGGGTGGTGAAATTCTGTCTAAGCACGAAGAACTAGTAAAGAGTTTCCATCAAAAATGTGTCCAGAAGTTGTGTGTTTATCAGTGTGTCCATCAGTTTGAGTAAGGAGTAATACTGCCCTAGCCAGTGGTTCTGTGGTCCTGTGGCTGTGCTTTGGAGTCTCACTCTGTACTGGCTTGCTTGTATGTTCCACATCTGATTCTTTGAAAGTAGTTAGAGCAGTATCAACAGATCTGATGTTCATCTGGCTTTAGTTTTCTAGCTGGAAGCATTTGACAGTCCCATCAAGTGAAGAACCTCATCAGTCATTAATTCTTTCTCAACAAGGTCACTGTGTTCTCTTAAGAGCAGCTGTTCTTAAAAGTTGAAGAAGGACTTGTTCTTCCCTTAAGTGAGAAAGCTGGTTTTGGGTGTAGAGCTGCTAGATTTACATATTACAAGTCCTGTGCGCAACTTAAACACATTGTTTTGCAGGTTTGGGTTTGGTAAAACCTGCTTTCCTCTAATCTTGTGAGTTCTGATTCTATATCTGCAACTGCAGGCTTTTTACTTAACATGTTAAGTGTTACAAAGGTGGACATAGAAATGTAAATATTTCATTAAATATTGCAGGAAATAAATGAAAATAGCTTGTACCCTAGTTTGAGTCAGGTGTCGTGTCTCTGCTCCCTCCTGTCTTAATTGTGCTCCTCTTCACTGGCAGAGCAGAAGTCCTTGATCAGGGCTACTTAGCCTTGGTCAAGTGCCACTTAGCAACAGCTAAAAGTGTCAGTGTGTTGCATTGTTCTTAGACCAAAGCCAAAACACAGCACTGCCCCAGCTACTAGGAAGAAAATTAAATCTACCCCTGCTGAAACCAGAACACTGGGCAAGAGCTTTGTTACAGTAATTTCAAAGCGATAACTACCTTGTAGCTAGACAGAACTTTACTATCAGCTGTGACTGCTACAAATAGAAGGTACTGTATATTCCTTCTTGATTTTGTAGAAAACAGGGTATTTCAGTTGTTTCTGTTGTGGTTTCCCTCTTTCTCCCTACTCAATGAGCCTGTGTGCCTAGCGTTTAACTAAACTGGGGACTGTAGCGATAGACAAGGGGTAGTGGGTTTAAACTTAAAACAGGGGAGCTTCAGGTTAGATATGTGGAAGAAGTTCTTTATTGTGAGAGTAGTGAGGCACTGGAACAGGTTGCCCAAAGAAGTGGTAAATGCTCCATCCTTGGCAGTGTCCAGCACCAGGTTGAACGGAATCTTTGGTGACATGCTGTAGTGTGAGGCATCCCTGCCTATGGCAGGAGGGTTGGAACTAGATGATCTTAAGGTCCTTTCCAACCCTAACTATTCTATGATTGCTGCAATAGTTTTGACACACACAAATTTCTGCAGAGATGGATCTGCAGAGAACCTGGTGCCATTCACAGGAACAGAACTAATCAATTCAAGATTAAACTGGAGTAATCCAGTTTTAAATCTTTAAAAAAGGATTTAAAAACCTTGTAGTGCTTGTTTAAGAGCTCTACCTTCATCACTGGGAAAGAGACCCTGTATCAGTTGTATCAGTGCTGACCTTCAGTCACTACCAGCTCTTGGCATCCGGTCACAGCTGTATAGCTTTTTGCCTGGTAGTCCCTCCTCTGCATTCAGAAAGTGAATGCAGCGTTTTCCTTGAAGGCAGTGTAGCTTACAGTTGTGTTCTTATTTCTATCACTGTCATCTTCCCCCACTTCTGCCACTTTATTCACTTACTTGCATTTACATTTGCATTTGTTGGTATCACAAATAGCTATTGAAGTCAAGAATGTGTTATACACTCTTCTACAACAAGAGTGCTTTCGTACATTTATTTCTTCTGCTCTGAGCAACTGACTTTTAGTACAGAAGTAACCCTGCCTTTAACAGAAGAAATCTGAGTCCTTATTTGAAAGAACTCACGAGGAATCCAACACATGCTTAGATCCTGAAGTTAACAGAGATAATTGTATGTAGAATCTCTACCACAGCATGCTTCATAACTTCTAAATCAGGAGCAGGACACTTCAGTAGCTTAATATAGCACCATAAGGACATGTCTTACAGAGCTGTGTTATATGAAAGTTTGGTGTTTCCCTTTGACTTACTGTATTTCATATTTGTTTCTTGTACAGTTATTTTCAGGGAAACTTCTCTCACTCTGTCTCAGTGGTTAGCTCTTTCCTGAAGTAGTGGAAGGACATAGACTTACAAACAAATGCTGTCTTTTCCTTCCTTTTCCTGCTTAAGTAGTACGTAATGAAGGCCTTCCACTTAAGAAGGCTCTCAGTGGTAGTCATAGGATGGCTGGATGCTTCTGCAGCCTGAGAAGTATCAGTATGCCTGCCTGTATGCAAGCATAGATTTAGTATACTCAAGTAAGGGTACCATTTTTTTCCAGGGCCATTTTGCTTGGCTGATGATACCCCTTTCAGGTTTTAAATCAGTCAACAGAAAAGCTCAAATTCAACCTTGAGATAATACCTGTATGATGGATAGTACACAGTAAATAACCACAAAGTACACTCTTTGAGGTTATTTATTCTAGGAGACCAGACACTTTAGAAAGAGGGGTCATCAGAAGCCTCATTAACTATTAGATAAGTTAAATAAGATTTCATAAGATTTCTTTTAGGGAACTATTTATGTTTTGACTTCAGTTTCAACCTACTTCTGATTTTGGTTGTAACGTTAGTTTTCATGCAGCTTTTCATAAGTTATGGATATCTATCAAATATTACTGCCTATTACTTTTGTTTAGAAACTATGTTGTGCTTGGATGCAGTTCTACAAAAATTACTGTGTAATGAAGAAATTGCAAAGCCAGTCTGTCTAACCTGTGGGTGTGGGAAGCTACTGTGCCTGTAAACTGATGTGTAGGTAGTTAGGAGGGGTATTTAAGAGCAACTGGTTTCTCTGAGTTACTGTTTCCATGTGCATATTCATCCTTTATCTATCCTAAAGCCTGTAGGAAGTTGGGGTTTTGAAGTTGAGTAGAATCAACGGCTGTTTCATGCAAGCAAAGCATTCGACTTTGAATGTGTGAACGTAGTTGCATGTGTGCTGGCAGGACAGACATGATCTCAAATATGGCATTCTCACCTGTGAGCGTGCTGGCCCTTGTTTCTTGTAGAGAGCTTTGTTATGCAGTTGGTTCTAGTCATGCATTTGTGTGCACTCCCTGTGCCAAAAATACATGGTGGGAGGAATGGCAAGAAGAGAATGTTTACAGATCTGTGCCTGTTACAGAGGCAGTTTTGTTTACAGAACAAACCTGAGTGATGCGTTTCTAAAAAATGAAATTGTTGGTGGTTAGTCCATTTAATTCTTCAGCGTGAAGAATTAAGAACAGCATCAGTTTTCCTCAGTATATAGTAAGATGTCCATTCTTACTGGTTGTGTTCCTTAAGTTGCTGATGCTGTTGTATGTTGTAGTGTTGTTGATGTACTGTATATACTTTTATCAAATATTGCTGTAATCCTCAAGAAATAACGTCACTGTTGTGCTAAACTTTGTAGAACCATTTAAGGCATTCCTTACCCCAAACTGCTTTGAAGGTAGAAGCATGTAAGAATATGCAGTTACCATAACTGTAAGCCTCGGTCAGTATGCATCTCATTAACCAGTCTTCCATAAGCTGTGTACAATGCTGTAAAAATAAAAATTATTGTGGAAAAAGCCACGTTATTTTAGACCCTTGCATTGTAGGTGGAGTCCAGAAAAAGATGAGTGCATATGGTAGCTTGCCATTGTAGGGGACAGATCTCAGTCATCTCGGACACCTGTTGGCTCCTGTGTTCTTGAGTGTAAATTGAACCAATTCAGTTGTACCTTTCTGTCAGTGGTAGATACCATTTTGAGATGGAAGGTTGGCTGTTGAACACTGTTAAAGTGCACAGGCCCATCGACTCGATACTCCTGCATTTTCATTTCAGTTTCCACTTCTGCCTGAGAAGTGTTTGTAAGATTTGCAGTCTTTTTTACCATTTTAAGCTTACTTGCTTCTGCTTCTGAAGTATTTGAGTCATGTAAGGGACATAGGTGGCTCCCGCTAGCTGAAACAGACACAAAAATAGGAACTTGGGCAACATGTAGGAGCAATGTAAGATTACAAAAAAGAGTGTACGAGGAAAAAGGTTGTGAGGGATAGTACCTGGAAAACTTTTTTTTTTTGTTCATTCCTCAGATCTCATCCTGTTTAAACAGAAAATATTTATTGCTGTGTTATTTCACATTGTAGGAACTTTGAGAAGTCTTTCAGGACAGGAGGAGAAGTACCTTTAAGTACAAGGGAAGTTCTTACCGTCAAGATTACTTTTTTTTTTTTTTTTTAAATTTAGCCTTTTTCTCACACATCTGTTATTTGGGACTAATCAGAGTTACAGACAGTAAGAGATGTTCACCTGTTAAGTGCTGTGAGGAGAAACAGTTCCCAATGAAGGCTGAAGATGTTACTGATCTCCCTTTTAATAAAGCCAGGAGACAAAAAACTAAACTGTAAGGCATTTTGTTAGACACAGCCTAGCACTCTGCAGTGCTCTGTCCTGCTAATAGCCGTTATCCTTACCAGGTTGGGATTTAATAGAATGTATCTGAGAGTTCATACAAGTGGCACTGTTGATAAATTGATTATGGACACCAAAAGACATTGTGGGCCATTTTCAGGTGAGGTGGCCACTGCTGCTGCTTCTTACCTTACTTCCCAACTGTGCACATCTGATAGTGAAGTGGCATTGAATTCAGTGGTTGTGTGACTGTACAGTGTTTTTGCTTCCTTGTGTATTTAATACCTAATGTTCAGTCAGTGAATATTACAGGAGTTTATGTCACTGATCCAATCAAATTAATTTGGCCAATGGCTGCACAGTGAGGGTAGAACAAGGGAAAAAATCACTGCTTCTTTGAGAGGTAGCTGCTTTGAGCAGTATTAGTGAAAGCATGTGGTGTGAACAGTTCTGTTTTGTCTTCTGAGAAGAAATACCAATACAGTCCCTTGCACAAAATGTATTTCTCAAATACTGCTTGCAAATGTTTAACTGAAATATTTTTTTTTCTTTATTAAAAAAAAAAAGGCACATAAAATTGTGCATATGGGGAGGGCGTATGCTGTCAAATTCCTGGGAGTAGGCTCAGCAGATGAAGTGAGGAGACTGGGGAGTGATTTGTTTTGATGGTAAGTTAGTAGCTAGAAACATGAAGAAATGTTAGGAGCCACAGATCATACCTTCATTATGGCACCTGTTCTGTTAATGTTAACCACATTCGAAGAGGAGTAAGTAGGGTGTTGTCTGCCCAATAGAATCTTCTCCTAGGACAATCTTGGAATTACCTAAGGAAAACAGATCTTTTTTTTTTCACTCTAGCTTTCTGTCAATAACGTACCATTTTTATAAATGGTATGAATGACAACTTGGAGCACATCTCCTAGCTGCAAAATGTTGTTTTCTAGTTTCTGTTATCAGTGTTGAGTTTGTTTAGTTGTTCAGAACTTTCTCTCATAGGGATTAATAGACAATGCTAAAGCAACAGCAGACCTGCTAGTCCAAGTGTGTGGCTTCATTCTTTGTCTCCATTAGAAAGAGTGCCACTACAATATGACTGTCCAGGCATATTAATTCAAAATTGGAAGTATCTTGGGGGAATAGGCTGCACACTATTGCTCTTAATTTCAAGAAGTTGATTGCAGGGGATTTTGTGACTCTTGTTTTATAATCTCAAAGTGTTTGCATGTATTAATCTTCAGGGTTTTGACAGCTGGCACTAACTCTACGGCTTTGATTTCTAACGAGGTAGACACTTTCTGAAAACTGTAAAGGAAGCAGTTTGAAAAAATCCAGATGTTTCTTGTACATCTTCAGAAAGCATATGAAATGAAGAGAGGGAAGCACTGCTGTTCTAGTAGTTTTAGAGAACAAATGAAATGTCAACTCGTTTTTCCTTTGAAACTGATACCTGGCTGAAAAAAATGGAGTGTTTACTGAGAATATGATTGAACACTCTACGTCTTACTTGAATTCAAGTAGCTCCAACTGTTCTTGCAGTTACAGGATGAACACCTGCTCTTAAAAAAAAAAGTCATTCAGTGATTGCAGTGCCACTTGTCATCCTGCATGCTAGCTAGTGAGGTAAACCTGGTTTTATTTACATTCGTAGTATTTGGACTCACTATGCAACAGTTTTGTAGGAAAAATTCAAACTTAGCATGTATTTCTTAGAGCTTCTGAACTTCCGTTTTGATACTGTTACTAGTTTGTCTTCTTTCAGAGTATCCTTGTTGTCCACACAGTGCAGTGTTGTAGGTCTAGAAGTTAATTTTTCTTAATCCTTAATGCTAAAATCACTAGGAAGCCAGATTTTTCTAACAGGCTATTAATGCTATTTCTCAGTTTTTATGCTGCTTAATTCTATAAGCATTAGTTGTCAGTTAAGGTTTTCAAGATCTTGTTTATGTTCCATGCAGCTGATTTTTATCTTTATAGATACTCATTATTCCTTCCAGTCTGTTTTTTAAAATACAACACTTTTTTTCCTTGTAATAACATATTAACAGACCTACTGGTCTTTTGAAAGTGTGAACAAACAGCTTTATCATCCCAGTGACTTTTTTTTTGTCATTCATAATTGTGGCTTAGATGCCCTTAAAGTATAATTTCATTTGATTTCTCAAAATACTACAGCAAAATTATTATTTACTCAGGTAGCAAATCGTGAGGGAGTTTAGGTAGTTTTTATTCAGGTTTACTTTCCTAGGTTTGCCTCCTTTGTGTGTTCATCTCTTACTGTTTCTCCTTTTATTTACCCTTCTGTTCTTCAGTTCTGGGTGTATATTGTATGACTCTTTCCAAGTTGGTTGTTTAGTAAAATAAATTACACTGTCATTTTATTTATACTGGAAAAATAACAGTCTGAAAAATCGCACATCTGCACTCACATTCCTTACCATAGTTGTATGGAGAGGGGGTGGGGAACTCTTGACTTCTGTTTCAAGAATTTTGTCTTTCTAGTTCCAGTTGTTCTGGTAACAGCTGGGAAAAGTATTAAAGGGTATGTTGCAAGTTCTCAGTAAATTGCTGCAAGTTCTCAGTAAATTGGGCAGATTTGTGTATATTCTGACATAGAACTAATATGTTTTTTATTATTTGAGCATTTTAGAATGAACAGATACTGATCATAGCCAAGAAACACTGGAATTTTTACTTCATGGCTAATCCTTTGCTATGGAAACTGTCTGCACAGATAGGAAATCTTAAGAAACCTTTGCTATGCTAGTGTTAGTATTTACAGTTTGAAATACTATAGGGGAAAATTAGATTACTGGAAAATACAGTTTAACGATAAACGTGAGACTTATGGGTAGTATTCATTAAACTTTTATGACTATGTTTACTGTTAGGGTGTCTTTTTTTAATATTAGGTGCTACTTGTCATGAGAAACATGGAAAACCAAGAAAATGTGTACAATTGTTTTAAGGTTGAATTGTGTCATATAATCTTCATTTCAACTATACCAAACTTTACGCTAGTCTAATTAGACCACTGCTGTGAAAATGTTTGTTTTCTCTTGAGGGTCATTTTAGGATTTTAAAAGCAACTTAATAAATAAGAAAAAACTTCCAGTAAACTTTCATGTCTAACAGTAGTCCTTTATTATAGCTTGCTAGAATGGGGTTTTTTTCTTCATTCTTGAGGCGTGTTAAAAGATCATATATGTCCTCTTTATGTTTTGGTTTATGTGCCTGAGTCCATATATTCCCATTTTGTGATACTCTATTTACTTTTGCATATTTAAGAAACTAGGTCTTAAGTTAATGTGGCATTTTTACAGACTGTGTGTTAAGCTTTGGGAAACAAATTTGGAGGTAGTGTTTTCTAATGTGACTGTTTTTTCCATACTTGTGTAAATTGTGGCATTCTATACATTTGAGGACACAAGTGGAAATACTGATTTATTACTTAGTATACTGAGTAGTAGTGCTACTGTACTTAACACATATAGTGTGACTGTGCAATTTTGAGCTGAACTCAAAAGTTTGTGACAAATGCTGTTTCTGCTGTTTTGACTGGGGTGCCAGTTACAGACAAACGTGAATGGTTAAATATCTTCTAGCATTCACCAAAGTCCATAAAAGTATATTTTGATGTCTGAAGGCACAGCAACAACACATTCAGTGTCTGGGACATGATGCAAAAGAAAGTTGAATTTGGATATGGGAAATCTTATGTGCTTGTAAGCTGTCTTTTTTCTTCCAAAGCTTCCTAGCTAAAGTTTCTGACCAGCCAATAGGAGGAAAAACTCAGTGAACAATCTGCCTTTTCGTTCTTTGAAAAGCAGTTATTTTCTGCCTATTTGTAAATGAGGATTTTGTGTATGTCTTCCTGTAGGTCATCTTGTTCTTGTTCTTGTTCTAGTCATGCTGATAAGCAGTTGTCTTTCTTTGGGTTCTTTCAACAGGTATTTCCAGGGAAAGAGGTGGGGTCATTGTAAACTGACAATCTTTGAAGTTCCTCAGCAGTTCAGTAGGAATGATTCTGTTCTGAGTGGTAAATGGTTGGAGAGAGGACAGAAATCTGAATTTGAGAAAACAAATGTTTTTTAATAAGTAAATAAAAAATATATTTGTCCAAAGTTCTCACAGGAAAAAAAGAACCCGAAGGCATTTTACTCATGGGCGAGAATAGATTTTTGAGGTCAGAGTTAAGTTTCTGTGAATATGAACTGCTGTGAGTCACACTGGAACTTCTTAAGTGTGTATTGGTTATTTTAAAATCCTGCTGATCCCATATGGACTTCTGACGTGATTATTTCACTGTATATATAAATTGTCTTTTTTTTAATCCATAATTTCCTGATGTTTAAGCCTATTTTTGATTCAGAGTTCAGGTAAACAGAGTTTTCATTTACTGTGTGCTAGTTGCTGTCTTCTCCAAACTTTAGGAAGGGTATATTGTAAGGTGATTGGAATTGACTGACTAGTAGCTCAAACATAGCTGCCAGAAGATTTCAGTAGCATGTTGTACTATATAGCACAGTGTGGTTATTCAGGCACTCAATAAAATGGACAGTACCTCTAAAGCTGCTTTTTGCTTTGTCTTGTAATGCGTAGGCACATCTGTCATATGGGTTTTGTGGATTTTACAGTTACAAACATTAATAATTATAGTAGAATGATAGTTCTTTTAAGGGAAAGCTGCACCACGTAAAGATAAAAACATAAATGTTAGCTTTGCAGCACACTCAAAGTAGAAACAAAACCAAGTAAAATGTAGGCACTGTAGGGAGTTACATCATATGAGACTACCGTTTGGATAATGGCTCAATCCCAAGTAGTTGTCTTTGTATAATGTATTTCCTGTCATGAAGATTTTTATAATTATGGTCTGAAAATATTGGGGAAGAACACTCTTTGGACATAACTTTTGTAAGTAGTTAAGAATATGGTGTTTTTGCTTGGCCTTGGTTTATGTAAAGGTGCAGCCACTTATGAACGGTAGTTCATGTTTCTTTAAACAAACAAAAAAACTTAGTAAAAAATTAAGGCACTCTCTAGATATCTGCATGATTAATGACAAAGAAATGCCTGGAGATAAAATGCCAGGTCTAGCCCTGACCTGCCTTACCTATAGCAAACTGGTATGTTAGATTTAATAGAAGGCATAAAGCAAAGCAAAAATAACTTGTTTTAAAACGTCTGCAGTTGCATCGGTGGGCTTTCAGTCACTGCTTAGGAGCAGACTTCCTGATTTCAGGTTATAGACTCAGAGCCTCATGCTGTTAATAGCAGTGGGTTTAGTATTTCTTTGGGTAAACCATATATTTAAACTTAACTACCTAAGACCTCAAAATGATCTCCTTGGTTGCAGGGAGGCAAGCTGGAAAGTGACAGAGCCATACTTGTCCTAGTAAGAGTACAATTTTGCCATTACAAATGAACAGTGCTGATTCGCAAAGGTATACTAAATATAAAATGTACATGCTCTAGCTAAAGTACCAGTAATTACATGATGAAGATATAATTTAAGATGTATAATCCTCAGCAATGTTTAAGAAGGAAGAATTAATACTTTTGATAGCACTTGGTTTTAAGCAGTAGACTTTTAATTTTCTCTGTTGTGTTTTTACTGTGACGTCATCTAGTACTAGCTGAAAGATTCTGTATTTGCTTAAACACAGTATCAGAAAGGAACTTCCCTGTTTTACTCCATCATCTTTCTTTTTACTTCTTGCAACAGGCCAGCCTTCCCCCCACCCCGTAAGTAGTATTTTTGTCATACCATGCTGTTTCTCCAGCATATGCAAACTATACAGGCTCTGCTATCGTTGAAGAATTGCATTATACAGAGGATTTAAGAAGGCAGTGGTGTTAAACTGAAAAGTTAACGTTTCAAATCTTAAAAGCTTTCTTTCTTACACTGGAATTTTAGTTGTGTTGTTGAATACCCCTATCTTAATTCTGCTAAATGAGTCTCAACTTGGAAAGGAATTGGAGGTTTTCAGAAGTTACTCATTACTCTTCAAAATGTGCCTGGTTGAAAAGCCTAGTTTTAATCTTTGTTACCCTGTCATTTTAAATGTAATACTGACTTTACGTGGAGCAAACTGGGACAGTGTGTGTGGCAAAAATTTGAGCTGTATCACATTCTAATAAAAAAGTTATCCCGTGCTTGTGAATTTACAAATGTATATAATTCTTTCTTTGAGAGTGTGAGAAAACTCATGGAGGCTGTTTTTCCATCTGAGATTAGTTAAATTTCTGGTCTGAGGTTTGATGGACACTACATTGTCAAAAGGATACAGGGTCAGATATTCAAACCATGTTATTTATATGCCCAAAGCACATTTAAAAATCTATACTTTTGAAAAAGCCTACCTGTGAATTGCTTCTTTCTGTTACAGAAGTCCTAATCATTACTGTTGTTCGTTTTACTTTCCAAGGTACCCAGAGAATGGCATAGTAGAAATGGACACAAGTAATCTTCGACCCCGAGCAAGAACCATTCTGAAGTGGAGTGAACTGAAAGTGGGTGATGTGGTGATGGTTAACTACAATGTTGAGACTCCAGAAGAAAGAGGATTTTGGTTTGATGCAGAAATTACCTCTTTGAGAGAAATCTCAAGGACTAACAAAGAGGTTCATGCTAAAATTCTGCTGGGGTAAGATTTGTTGCGCCAACTCATAAAATCTCTGCATATCATACAAAATATGTTTGTTATTGTTATTTTTTTTGTCTACTAGTCACTAGATTAAAATTTATGTCATACTTTGATTTGACAGGTTTTTTGAGTCAGAATTACAGTGCATGTTTTTTTACAGTGTGCAGACTTAGTTGTGAGTCAGAGTTTTTCCATTTTGTGAGATTCCTAGAGGCAATGGTAAGGTTTCATGTATTATCTGTGGTTCAAATTGATCAGAGTATGTTTTTATTTATATTCCTTTATATGCTATATATTAACACATATTTATAATTTTATGTTCAATTCTGGTGAAAGCTGAAAAGTGTGGTTTTAGTAATTTTTGAGATAATTTGGAGCCCTCAGGTCTCACTGAGTATTAGTCATCTCTGACAATTTGGGTCAGTCTCTGAACTCGCTAATTGAATTTTTAAATAATAAAATATTTCTGTGGGTATTACAGCTTCTGATAAGTAAAATGTGGGATGTGGAAATTGTGTTTTCATGTGGCTGAACTCACTTGAGTATCTTTACTTTGTTTTCCTATTTAATTTTAAAATTTCTGTACAGTTCTGTATTGTTTTCTGCAGAAATCATATGATAGCTTACTGTCAGTATGCTGTGTGATTGCCTTCGTGGGTATGAACAGGTGACCAGACTTCATCAGCAGTCTTCTTGAGTGAGACTGTAACTTTCCTCCTCCTTCTCACTAATTTTCTTCATTCCTTTTAACATTATCCTTTTCTGACACGAAAGAACTAAAAGCAAATGGATCCTGTCTGCCACTTCCATCCTTGCAGAAGAGTGGGGTTTATGGATGCTTAGGAGTGAAACTGATTCTAAAACTAAACTGGAACTAAAGTGAAATTTCTTTACTTCAGAAATGATTGGTTTAATGTTGGCATGTCCCACATTTATTCAGTGACTAGTATCATTGTTCTGCAAGTGTATTCCTTAAAATGAATTGGACTATTTGTGTATTAGTGTAGGTTTCTTTATCAGAAAGGCAAATTGGTTTATCTGTAGGAAGACTTACAGTGCAGAAAGTGGTTAGTTGGAAGAGACACATAGATGACTTCTCTGTGATCAGGTGCAATTCAGTATTTTGTATTAAAAAAAAGAAAGAAGGCAATCATGGGAAATAAGAAAGACATTAACTTGGCAAATCATGCAGGTAAATGAAAATCTGTTTTGTGGGTGGTTTTTAAATACAGAGTAACAGAGTAGTCTATGTAGAGTTGAATTTTATTAGGTAATCTCAGTGCATTGTTGTAGCCTTGTAGAGCAGTCATATAAACTTGTTTTCTAGGCAAAGCAAGAAAAGCCCCCAAAACCAAAACCCACCAAACTCCAAACAAACTTCAAATGTAAAGTAAGAAGAAATTGAGTAGGTAGCTTGAATTACTAACTTGGTAGGCAGAAGAGATTAAGAAATGGAAACCAGTCTAGAGAGATGAAGATTTTAATTGTGACACATTCAATATTTGTCTGGCATTCACTGAATCAGAGGTGGTCTTCATTTCCTTCTACAAGCAGAACCGTCCAGATCTCAGTTAACACGAAGTTCAAATGTCTATTGATAATGTTATTTAAAATTGTTGTCTGCATGGATTCTTTCAAGAGTTTTACCCATTTATTAAAGTATTAAAATGTGTTCTGTATTGTCAAAAGCAAGCACCTGGTGACTAATAAAAAATTATCTTCTCTGGAAATCTATAGATTATCTTTTCTTAATCCAAAGAAACTGATAGTTATGTTTCAAATCTGACGATGGTAACTTCAGATATTGTGGGTACTGTAACATGTACCATGAGGTTCCCCCTAGTGTCAAGACAAGTATCTTGTTCTAAAGTGGTGAATTTAAGTCCATTTTTCAAGTGGAATCTTATTTCATTGAATTTTCTTCATGCCTAAGAATTCAGGCTTTATTTACATGTTGATAGATCGTATATGTAGTGACAAACTAGTGTGCAGAAAGCAAGGTTATCTGAGCCCTGCCATATCTGAAATTTACCAAGGAATAATTCTGTATCACCTGTGTTACCTAAGTTATCCGTCTCAATTACCAGTAAAAGTAGAAGATAAATCTGCTAGTATTCATAAACTCGTGTAAGGAACATGCTGCAACAAGAACTACTTCGCATTTTAGGTATGTTGGTTTGCAAAATAAAAACCAATGTCTTACTGCTTGAATGTTTATTAATATATATTAATATACTAATATAGTCGAAATGTATAATACGTAATATATTAATATAAATTACTTTAGACATGTAATAATAAGTTGTTACTTTATTATTAATTTATAATGGTACAATATATGGATATTCTGCAGTATTTTATTGATACATTGTCATGCGTTCTTACCATAATGTTAGTATTAGTTAATTGTTTTAAATAAAGGTGAAATCTCTTTTGAACACTTTGAGTTATATAGGTCATTGATTGTATGTTAATGACTAATTGTCTGTGTACTTCTTCAGAACAACCTTACCAGGCAGTAGTAAAGGGAGGCAGATTTCTAAGGTTGCTTTAGATAGGTATAGCTTGGACTTTTTTCCCTTTCTGCTGTTATGCCAGAGAGGCTTTGTGTAAGTTTGTATGCAGTAGTTGAATATTTGTTTTACCAATCTTGATTGCTTTTGACAAAGATTTTGTGAAGCTCTTAGCACATTAACAGGAAATAACAAGAACATGAACTGGAGCTTGTGGAACATGAGGATTTCTTTTTTAGTGCATCTGTATTATGTATTTTACTTATGCCTCAGTCATGACGAAAAGGAAATGTCCTGTATAGCCTGTTGTCATTAGTTCATCTTTTGGGAAGCAGATACAGATTAGAGAATATTATCAAAGACAGGAGTGAGACTGAGCAGGGGAGAAAGACATTATACAGAAGAATTGTCCCCCTATTAATAATTCTGATTTGTATTGTATTTGCATTACAACTGAAAATTGTGATCGCAGGACGTCTAAAACCTATCCAGACAGGACTTAATGTGCCTCAAGTATGAATACTAAGCATAGAGCAGTGCTTTGGCCCTTGAGTATACATGAGCCTGGGGCTATGGTCTCTTGTGACTTGTAGGCATTTTTACAGTTGAAAACGGTCTGTGTGTATTATCTGTAAACCGATTTTACCTAAATTTTTAGGATGTACCTCTGTTTCCTGGGGAGGAAGTATCTTCCATTTCATGATGAAAGCAGTTGTCCAGAGTAATCTTTACTATTTAAAGGGCACAAAAAAATGCCTGTTAATGGTAGGTAGTTGTGAGGGAAGCTGTTTACAATTTATTTCAACATTTGACATGGCTGACATGATTGGAATCACCACACCAACCCAAAGTAGTTCAAATCATGCTTTGAGTTTTCTCCTTGCTAAACTTCAAGATAGACACAAAATCAGCTTTTACTTTGTCAGTCAGACTTTGAAAGTTCGAGTTTAGCAAGGACTCCGTCAATACCAAGACTTGTATTTTGTTTAAGTCTTCAGAGTTATACGAGAATATCAGAATAATTTGTAAATTCTGCAGGTTTTCTCCATGAGTAAGTGAATATGTAATGAATTTGAGGCCTTTAGCCAAGGAGTGGCAATGGAAAGTAATAGAATGAGCCTGAAATCTTCAGTTTTGTATTTGTCATCTTCTAGTTCTGCAGGTGTTTGTGTGAGGCTTCCTGCTTGCAAAAAAATTGTTTTCTTTTCAGATCAATCTCACTAATTTTAAATAGACTTATGATATTTTTTTCTGTGTGGTCTGCCAGATCTTGGTCTTACCTTCTGCATTTAGGTACGATCTCTGGAACTTGGGGGGGGGCCCCGCCTCCCCCCTTTTTTATGTATTTTTATTTTGCATGATACACTCGTTTTTATCTTCTCTTAGACTCCTTTTACTCATGTTTGATATGTCGTTGTTCTCAGAAGGCTGTATATTTTTAACCACCTTTAGGCTACCTGTAGAGATATTTTACATTTAGCTGTTCCTTCTTTTGAACAAGTTTTTCCATTTATATTTTTATTTCTGATTTTTTTTAAGTCATGCATAGTATTTGTTATTAAAGCTTTGCAGAGGTACAGAGTTTACACACATTGCAGAATAGTAAACTGGTAGTGAAGCAAGTCTTGCATGATGTTCTGGACAATTTCAAGAGGTTTTATGCTTCTGTAGATTCCTGTCTGGCTAGTCCAAACAAAAAAAAAAATTATTGGCAGTTATATCTTGTTTTGACAATTAAAAAAGTAACAGTACCATGCTTCTATCCCTCTCAGTATGCATTGTGATAAATCAACATGTCACAGTTGTCATGCTTCGTAGGTGCCCAATAGTGTAGTCCCCATACAGTGTTTCTTCTTTAGGCCTGGAATTTCTGTCTGTGTGGTTTATCCTTTACTGATGCTTGTATACTTTTGTGGTATAAATTTCTACCTAAAATAACTTTCCAGTTTATTTAATTTAATGTATCTTTGTTTCTGGTTGACCTGAGAAGACATTGTTTTGCTGATATGTGGAATATTGCTGAGATTTACTTGGACCGATTTTTTAAAAATAGCTTTCATGAGGGAAGAATTAAAATTGTTGAAGAACTTGCCTGCAGCTTTCTTGCACAGACGTAAAGATGGCAGATTTCTTCTAGGCAACATAACTTCTGAAAGGGTGAATTTTTGTCTCCTTTTTTCCTCTTCTGCTTACCACTTCAGTGGAACTGGTCATCTCCTTTGAAGAAGAGACCTCCATTTGAATCAACGCAACTGTTTCAAATCAAATGTCCAGGAAGCCTGCTGGGATTTTTCATGGGGATTCTGTAGAGGTGATGCCTAGAACTTCTTAAACACTTCTGTGAACTGCTTTCCTCTAGTCTTTACAGCTAGAGACAACTCTTTTGTGATACAGAGCCTTAGGTGATAATTTTGCAATTCTTAACAGGAATGACCCTAACAAAAGGAAGAGTACTTAGGGTCCCAGTTAATTATCCTATTAGATAAAAGAACTTATACTGGGAGGGGGAGAGGTGTGTGTGTGAAAAGAATGATCTGTTTGAACATAAGTAGTGAAGTTTAATGGAAATCAAACTGGTTGGTTTTACTTCCAGATCAAGTTTTTGTGGCACTTCAGTAACATTCTTCAGAAAAAGGTCAACAATTAAAAGATACAGTGGACATGAAGACAGAGTATTATTGAAGAGACTTTTTAGTAGCATACAGTGCCGCCTCTTATGGGTGCAAAAGGAGTCTGGGGTGCAGGACAAACTGCCCAAGAGGTATTGAAACACTGTAAGCTACTGGGACTGGAGAAGGGTTGGTGTCCATGGCACCATGGGGCGTTGGAACTGTCTGATCTTAAGGTCATTTCCAACCTTGACTATTCTATGATTCTGTGTGTTGTTTCTGTTAAATGTGAGAGACAAAAGAACAATATCTGGCTAAGAATAGTTCATTAAGAGAGCATGAGCAGAGTGAATCCTTTAACCAGCAGCTGTAGTAATTGTCCTCTCCATGGCTGTGTCCAAGGTCATACATGAGATGTAGTACCTTGGTTCAGCACCTGTGAAATCAACACCAGTGAGTTTAGAAAGAATTGAAAGACTACATTTTGAAGGGTAGCGGACTTGTTATTACAGATACTGTTTTCATGTTTTCTCTTTCTCCTTTGCTCTTTCTTCAAAGATTTCCATTTTACACACCTTTGTAATGGCCAGATTCTACACAGATCATAGCTATTCTTGCAGACATTTTATTTTCCTGCATGCTTTGTTTTCCTGCTTTAAAGAGGGAGGTTCCTTTGTGCAGGCAGGAGTTGGCACAATTACAGTTTTAAGACTGCTTACCTGTAATTATTTCTCTTCCATGGAAGAAATATTTTTGTCTCTTGATATTTCCCTCTTAATGATTCTTCAAGAGAGCATAAATAGTAATTTTAGTTGTCCTTTGTGCCATTTCCCTGCACGTTACCTGTTCTTAACTAGCAATATGGAGAAACTGATAACTTGGTTGGGTGTTTCAGTTTGCTTTCCCAAAACAACGGGAATGCTAGATGCTTGTAATTCATGTTGAGTCTTCTGGACTGTGAATTTACTGTTCTCTTGTCTCGAGATTTTAGAATTTGAGTTGCAAACCAAGTGTACCTTACTAGAGAGAGTTACGCCTCAAGCTAAGTATGCCAGTTACGTAAGAGCTGCTGAGTCCTGCTGGTGAAAAGGTAAGACATTGGAGGACAGATCCTCCCAAAGGGCAGGAACAGGAAAATCCTGTGGATCAAAGCCTGGCTAATTGCACAGCTCATGTCAGCAGGCATTTGGCTTTTAATAACGTCGGGTCCATAATTTGGTTCCTATTTGTCTCTGAAAGTCTTTGATCCTCAAGGGGGCTAGAGTATCTGTGCTGATAGGCTGGCCAACCTGGTGGGTAAAGGTATGGGTGATTAAAAGACATTATGACCCATAGTTAAGTGGGGTATTGGTATGTGCTTGGAAAGCAAAAAGGATACAGGGTGGTAAGAACAATAAGTTTCTTGGGATAGGTAAAAGAGGGATACCCATCTGAAGTGCATGTAGGCAAATACATGCAGCCTGGAAAACAAGCAGGAGGAATTAGGTTTGCATATAGTGACAGAGCGATGACATTATTAGTATAGAGGAGACATGATGGGGCAGCTTACATGACTGGAGCGAGAGATGGATGGATACAAACTTCTCAGAAAGGCAAAAGTAGAGGGCAGGGCTTTCAGAACACGAAGAATTTGGGGTGTAGGGAGCTCTCCAGCAGGAAGACAACAGTCTGAGAGTTTGTAGGTGAGGATGGGAGAGGCTAAAAAGGATGACATCAAGATGGTAGTTGATACGGTCATGGTAACGAAGATGACAAAGCTGCCTCTGAAAGTATCTGAATCACAGATCTTCCTGGAAGACTCATTCCCTTTCATCTGCTGGCAGGATAACACTGGCACACAAGCAGTCAAATATTTCTTTGAAGGATGTTTTTAAAGGGATAATGTAAGATGGGTCCTGGATAGGCACCAAAATCATAGAATCATAGAATAGTTAGGGTTGGAAAGGACCTTAAAAACCAACAACTGCTTGGGGATCAGATGGTCAATGGTAGGCCTTAGGTATACTGACTGTGATACCAAGATCCGTATGGAACTGTGGAAGGAGAGTATCAAGAGCACATCCTTTGGAATTTAACAGAGTAGACTTCAGTTTCATTCTACGAACTGGTAGATGGGATCCCATAGGAGGCCACTGTGAAGGGCGAGGGAGCTCAGGAGAGCTGACAGATGCTTAAGGACGACCTCTTCCAACTGCAAAGATGGTTCATCCTGATAAGAAACTAAAATGTATCAGGGTGCTGACAAGGCTGAACATGAAACTTGTATGACTTTGCTCCATGCAAAAAGTTAGTATATAGGAGTTGGAAATAGGGGCACCATAAAAATGAGGCATTTTGAGCATACAAGGATGGTGTAAGGAGAACCAAAGCTCATCTGGAGTTGACACTCGTAAGAGACATCCAGGACAACACAGCTTTAACTGCTGTATGGGCAGTAAAAAGGTGAACAAAGAAAATACCAGTCTATTGATAAAACAGTATCAATAGTCTTCATTGCCTCACCTTTCACTGACAAACACTCTCTGGGAGCTGTGCCTAGTGCTTGAAAAGCATTCAGGCAGAGTGAATGAAGACTGAGTCAAGGTGTGCTTGATCCTCTGTACTGTATTTGAAAAGTCTTGGAGGTGGCGGAGGTCCCTGGCAGTTGGAGAAGGGCAGATATTGCCTCCATCAAAGAAGCCCAGTCATTTCAGAAAACGATGAGATAGTCCTCTTGGAAGTGCTGGCCATGTAAAGATGATTTGGAATGGCAAGAGTGGGTTTTATTTTTATTTTTTTCTAAAAGCAAATCATGCCTTACAAGCCAGTCTGACTTCTATGGTAAAGTTATTACCTGTGTGGCCAAGGGGACAGCAACAGGTATAGTTTACTTCAACTTGTAACAGCTCTTTTGTCTGTATCCCATAATATCCTATCTTAGTCAGGATGTTGTGATGCAAGCAGATGGGCAGCCAGATGGTTTTTAAAAAAAAGGTAAGATTGGTCAAGCTCAGAGGATAGTTGTTACTAAGCTGTACACTACTTGGAAAGTAATAATAACAAGCAGGGAGCTGCAGGGGTATGTGGCGGGACCTGTACTGTTCAGTATCTTTAGCAACAGCGTTGCAGTGGCAATGCAAGTGCACTTTAACCAAGTTTTCAAAGAAGCTTGATGGTAGTATTGCCAAACGGAGCTGAACAGTCAGAAGAAGTGAATTGATAGGAGCTTCATGAAAGTCAACAAGGATGAATGCACTCCCCAAAACATGCTTCTACCACCTTAGTGCAAGAGAGATACATAATCTAGAGTGAATTCAGGACAGGGCTGCTGTGGTGGTTTGGGGAGCAGAGTGGTATATGGCAGGCAGGCCAGAGATGATCGCTGTAAATTGTGACAAGCTGGGTAGAAAATTGGCTCTTTAAGCTACCAAATGCAATTGATTTTTCAATTAATTGTTAATGCGTTAATTCTTTCAACAATGCCAAAAATGCATAAGTACCAAGTGTTAAAATTGGGAATATGTTTTGTTTCGTAACAATTGCGTAACTGCCACAAAAGTATCTTTTGAAGGTGAAGAATGGGTTGACTTGGATCTTGAGGTTTTTGTCTATGAACATAAACCGTATCTTCAGTACTTGCAACACTACCCTTTCTCCAGTAAACATGCAGACTTGGAACCACAGTATCTTTTGGCTTGCTTTCTACAGGGTGTTTCTTTGGAAGTGTTTGGAAGCTCAGTTTATTTGCATTTGGAAAAGTAATGCCAAACAGAACAGGAAGAACAGAAGAAAAAAGATTATAAAAAGTCAGAGACTCGAGGTTGGGGGTGGTGAGCACAATATTAGGAAACACATCAATGAAAATAAAAAATAAGTGATGTTGAAATATAGATAGACATTTAAGAGAATCATTGTGGATGGAAAGGAGCCCTTGAGATTGTTCAAGAAGGGGCAGGTAGAGCACCTTGTGTGTGACTATGTCCAGGTGTTTTTAGTATCTTTATGGCTTCAGACTCAACAATCTGTCTGGACAATCACTGTGGAAAGATATTTTGTGTAGTAAGAGGGAATTTCACGTGTTTCTGTGTGTGCCTGTTAGCTCTTGTTCTGGCAGAGCCCTCCATACACAAGCCTTTTCTTCTCCAGACTAAAAGGTACCATATCAAAGATGTTCCAGTCCCTTAATCATTTTTGTGGCCTTTATTTAGAACCACTTCTGTAACCCCATGTCTGGGGGAGCCCAGACCTGGCCTCACAAGTGCTGAGTAATGAGTAACATTCACCTTCCCTCTGCTTGCTGGCAGTGCTTTTCCTAGTGCAGTCCATGAGGCTTTTCACCTTGTTTTCTTACAGGGGCGTATTGCTGGTTTATGGTCAGTTTGTTTATGAGTTCCCCAAGGTCTTTCTCTACAAAGCTGTTTTCCGGCAACTTGGCAGTCAGCATGTACTGCTGCATGGGGTGCTCCATGTGTGCAGGACCTCTCATTTCTCTTTGTTAAATGTTATTAAATTCCTCTCTGTCCAACTCTCCAGGTCACTCTGAAGGGTAGCCCACACATTTGATACTAGTGGCTGCTCCTGGTTTTGTATCACCTGTGAAACCGGCTGAGGGTCCACTTTGTTTCTGTCATTCAGGCCATTAATTAGGATATTAAAAAGTACTAGCCACAGGGTCAACACTTGGAGTGCCACTGACGTATTTCCAACTGGACTTTGTGAAACTGGTCACAAACTTCTGTATTCGGCTGGCTTTCAGTCCTTACTAACCCATACTTTGTCAGTTTATATGTGAGGATTTTACGGGAGACAGTATCAAAAAGCCTTTCTAAAGTGGATTATGAACACCTCCTGGCATCCTGTTACCTTCCAAGGAAGTAACCTCACCGTAGAAGACTTTCAGGATGCTTAAGCATTATTTTCCCATTATAAATACATGCTTGCAATTCCCAATCACCTTCCTGTCCTTTTACGTGGAAATTATTTCCAGGATTAATTGCTGCATTACATTCCTAGAGAATCAATTGAGGCTGGCCAGTCTATAAGCAAACAGAAGGAAAAGTGACAGTTGCTCTCTTCCAGTTCTCAAGAAGGTGTCCCAGTTGTCATGACCTTTCAAGAATGACTAAGAGTAACCTTGTCCAGAAGTCAGCCAGCTTCCACAGTCTTCATGGGTACAGTTTGTTAGACCCCATGGACTTATCTATGCCCAGTTTATGTGATCCGTAACCTGCTTCTCCACAGAGGCTAAGTGTCTTTTGCTCCAGGTATTCCCCAGTTTTAGGGGCCTGCAATTCCTGAATGCTGGTCTTGCCAGTAAACACTTGAGGCAAAGAAGGACCTGAGTACCCTGGCCTTTTCTGTGTTTATTGTCATCAGGGGCCCTACTGTATTTAGTAGCAGGGCCATTCTCTAGTTTTGCTGTCTGTTTTTTATCCAGTCGTTCCTTGTTCTTCAGATCAACATACATGTTGGTTTTCCCAACTCTATGTGTACGCAGTTTGACTGGAACTCCGTGTACCCCCTTGGTCATCTGCCCCTGCTTCCACCTCTTTTTAAGTCTCATGATAGTCTGTGAGCTCCTTGCTCATCCATGCAGGCTTCCTGTGGCTCTTTAATTTCCTGCACATGATGATAGACTTTTTTGAGCTTGGAGAAAGTGATCCTTGAATATCAAACAGCTCTACTGGATCTTCCTTCTCTTCAGGGTTGTATCCTGTAGTATTTTTCCAAGCAGATAACCTGAAGAGATTATAGTATCTTGACCTGAAATCTAGGGTTGTCTTCTTGTTTTACCTGCTCCCTCCTCTAAGGATCCTGAGCTCCATCACTGCAACCAAATTGCCTTGGCTTTAAAGTCCCATGACTTGTTCTTCCTAGTTTGTTAGTACTGGGTCTAGCAGTGTACCTTTCCCTGATCATCTGTGTCAGGAAGTTATCACTGCACCCCAGAAATTTCCTAGACTGTTTGTGTTCTGCTGTGTTCCTGCAGATTTCGGTGTGCTTGAAGTTCCCTGTGAGAAACAGGGCCTGCATATGTAAAACTTCTGGTTGTCTGAAGAAAGCCTCATGTACTTATCCCTGATGAGGAAGTCTACAGCAGGTGTCTGCTGATGTTATTCTGCCTGCTAATCTTGACCTGTTCTTACATGAGAATCAACTCGCATAAACCTCTACATAAAAATAAGTAAGAATTCATTCCGAACTTACACATAAGACCTAGAAAGGCTGTATTACCATTATGCAGTAGCCACTGGGCACCTAAATGAAGCATTTAATATGCTCTAATGGAATTTGGCATCATGGCACAGGTATTTGATGTGATTTATTTAAAGATAATTGGTCGGTATAAGAAATGAAGACATTCCAAGAGAAGCAACTGCCCTTCAAATGCCAAATTAATTAGGTCTTTTTCTGTAGGTCACCATGTATGTTCTGACTTTATGGAATTCTTGGTGAGATGAGATTCATTCTATTCTGAGCAGGAGCATCTGTAGATGCCAAGCTTTTTCATATGGTAAAGTTACCATGTGCGTTCAAGCTGTGATAACCCATTCATTACTAACTTTCTAGGCTAAAAGCGTGGGTTTGGCTATGTTTGCAAGCAATTCTCATTTTTTCTTTGGTTCTATATGAAGCATTCTATGGAAAGTGTCTTTGTGTCTTTGTATTTACTATTTTATAGTGCAAACCTTCAGATTTTTTTTTTTGCTGGTTTTCAAGCACCTTAAATTTATTCAATTATTCATTTAGTAGTATTTTAGTCTACAGAGTACTTACCATGTTTCTGATTTTTCAAGACTTCCTTTGCTATTCTTTGTTTTCTGGAAGGCCTTTCCATCCTGACAGTAACACTGTGAGCTTTTGTTATGAAGGGGCATGTTTCTTCTAATGTCTTTGGATTGATATTCTCAGTCTAGCTGGGTGTGCAGACTGGTGTCATATAGTTTCATGATGGGTATACGTGCTGCATCTACTCTCAGATTTGTAACATAATGTGAAATGTGGATAGAACCTTTTAACCTCTTCCTGTGAGAATCACCAAGTTGAAGCTCTGCTGCTTCCTAGCACAAAAGATTATTGATTACTCCAGACCACTGGAATGATGTCTTGAGCTGACTCTGTGTTATTCTGAGTCTTGCAATTCGTCCACAAACACATAGAGAAGTGGTCTGAACTTAAACTATGCCCTGTGATGCCAAGCACAGCTCCTTTCATATATGAGAAACAAGTTTTGGGTTTTTACCATCTCTCTTTACCTAGTTCTTTATGGATGTTCTGTCAAGTAGATGTTAACATCTACATGTTTAAACCTGTATTTGGAAACTGTGGATGCCAGTTCAGCATTCAGATAGTGCCAGCCACAGTTGAGTTCAAGAAGGGAGTAGTTTTAGTTGTAGGTCATGATGCCTCCCCTGCCCAAATCATAGATTGCAGAACGGTTTGGGATGGAAGGGGCCTTAGGATCATCTAGATCCATCGTCCTGCCAATAAAACCAGGGTCTTCCCTTCACCCCTGTGGATAGGCCTGCTGTGCCACCCTACTGCACATGGGCACCTCTCCTCTGGCAGGGTGGCCAACCTTCACTTGTGGCCTCATCCCTTCTCGCTTCAGTGGATTTCATGGCATAGGGGAGTCATGCTTCTGAGTGAAGAGATTATTAGGATCTGACAATGTGACTTACAGTTCGCCCAGGGCAGTGCTTTCCCCACTTCCCAGGTACTAAGTTTATGCTTGCTGTTGTAATGTTCATCTTCTTTACAGATCTTGGGCTAAGGAAAAAAAGGATGGGCCCCACATCCAAATCTGTGCTTCCAGAGTCTGCACTGTGAGCTATTATACATTGTTCTGTAAATGCCCAAACATTATGCCTACTAGTGAGATTCAGAAAAAGTAATATTCTGGCTGGCTTGTGTGTGTATCCACGATGTGAATTTGTAGGTTGGGAGTTGAATGTGTGTGTGTTTGGTTTGGTTTCCTTTGCTTTTAAAGGCCTTAACAATTCAGATTATGGTATTTTTCATAGTAAGGTCTTCAGTATATGCTGGAAAAGACGGTCTTTTAAAATTGTTATTTTTTTAAATGTTGGCACTATATATAGTGTAATAAAATCTTTTCAGAGTTGAAAAGTGTCTTTGACATTATAGTGGCTTGTGTAAAAAAATAAAGTTGAATTAAAAGCATAGGTACTGCAGTCCCATTTTGTAACTGTGCATTTTGTAAATTCAGCATAAACCAATTACGTGTAGAATAGTCTGAAAAAATCTTGAAAGTTACCTTTGAAACAAATCTATTTAAATTCAAATCTCCAGTCATGTTTGGTGAGGATTGTAATTGTTTTATGGGTATGTTTTAGTCTTTGTTTCATTCTGTGTAGACAATGTGCATTTGCAGGTTGTTAAAACTACAATTTATCCTAAGTTATAGTTAACATTTAAATGTAAAAAAAACAGTAGTAATTGTCCCATTGCAATATTTTATATCAGATTGAGACATTTTCCATTTAACGTCTTTGAAATATGCATGCTGTTACATGTATTTGCTCTAATTTCAAAACATTCTTTAGGTTGATAGTGACTTAGAGTTAATATATTGACATGAACATCACAACATAGTTCTTTTTTTTTGAGAATAGATTTCTGTAGATATTATTTGTTGCAATAGCACATATTCTGTAGCCTAATGATTTTAACATATTTGTAATTTAATATTTTTGTAAAGTTAATAAACAATTGTTTGTTAACTCAGTTCAGGAATACAGTTTCTCTTGCTTCTGAGACAAAGAGAAGTGGTCTTAAATAGTCCTTACTTTAAAGTGTCTGTTGATTCAGGATGCAGTTTCATTGAGCTCTTAAATGTGAAAGTGCAAAGGTGCAATTGAATGCTATTGCACAACTATTGCAACTGCTTCTAATGGAATGATTGTTAAAGTTCTAACAAGCGTTTTGAATGGTAATACTGAAAGATTGAATATTTCTGAAGAAGTTGTCCAGCTCTTGCTTTGTGATGTGTGAGCAAATAGAGTTGCTGGCTGAAAGCTTTGCAAAAGCAGAATAGAAGCTGATTAATCATAAATGTGATGTAAACATAGTAGTGCATGTGAAAAGATAGACACTGAAAGTGGTAGTGAATTTGGTGCTGTTTTGATTTTTATATTGTTTGTTAACTGAATTCATACATTTGGAGAGTGTAGTGAACATTATATTCTGTTAGGCTTAATTCTGATTGTGGCTATTTTTCTGCTTACCTGGACAGTACCCATTAACAGTAGCCATAGAAGCTAACAAATTGACTATTCTGTGTGGTAGACATGACTTAATGCAAGTAAGGTTTTGTTTTTAGGTGGCAAAAAGATATATTGTCATTAGACACTTTTCCTTTTAATTGCTTTTGTTAGTATAACCTTTGTGTGTATTTTTTGGATGCTAGATTTTCCTCTATTTTTATTCAGCATTATATTTTGACTCCTGGTGTGTGTTGAAGTGTTTTTCTTCTAATTTCAATATGGTAAATTGAGAAAACCAGAAAATTCCAACAAAGATCTGGCAGTTGTAACTTAATCTCTCAGACTGTAAGAACTGATGGAGTTTTCACAGTGTGGTAATTGCCATCTAGGAATTTTTATTTTCCTGAATGTTGACCTTTGAAATAGCAGAGATAATGCGTACTTGTCATACTTTTAGTCAACTGTGATTATGAATGTCTAGAGTGTTTTTCAGCCTGAAGGTTATAAAAAGTGTGTGTGTGTGCTGAGGGAAGTACAGCTATAAGAGAGTTCAGTTTAGCAGGCTTCTATCTGGCTATGGCTAACCCATCTAAAAGGAAGTCTTGTATTAGGAATTCTGCTACATATTGAAGGGGCTGGCTGTGGTTTGGGATTTAATTTCTTTATTTAGTGTACTTACATGAAATACAAATTTATCTCATTTACTAACCACAATATATAACTCCAGATTTTTATTTTTTTTAATCGCATTTTTGCTATGGTAAGGTGAAGAAGTGAAGAAGGGTGGTGGTACTTGTGCATATTTGACAGAATGATAAACCCAAAGCTTTATTAGATAGCCATATTTTTAAAAAAACAGATGATGTTTATCTTGATCATTATTAAAGCTATTGTATGTGTAATGTGGCAGAAGAATCTTTTAAAAGCAGCTAGCTGAACAGAAATTTTTAGCATAGGTAAGGTTTAACCATTTATTACTAGCTGTCATTTGTCACTATGGTAGTTGATCTTTCTCTGTAGTTCTGGATGTGCAGCTGTGCATTTCTTAAAAAGTAAGAACTTTGTAAAGTTATTTGTTAGTATTTGCTTGTTACTTCTGTAACACATAGCAGAAAATGAAATGTTTTGTCTTGTTCAAATACTGGATATTTTTTAAGAAAAACTTGGTCTGAAAGTCGCCTTCCGAGTTGCCTTTATCACAAAGGGAAAAATACAGGAGACACCCCCCACCCCCCCCCCCCGAAAAGGAATGTCTACCATGGCCTAATACGTAATACAGAATTGATGAATTCCATCTATTCTATCAGTTCCATCTAGATATGGGAATACTATTGCTTATGTCAGTAGGATTGCAGTGCTGTAAGAGAAAAACCTGCTTTTGCCAATTCTTATCTCTGTGCATCTGAATTTATCTTTATTTGAGAGTTCTGTGTTTTCTACTATTAATTAGAGGAGTTGTTTTATGCAAGTAGTTACATTAAGAAAGTATGGTGCACTTCAGCACGTTGAGGTTGAGATAATGCACACTTTTTTTTAAATAATAAGGTTGATAAAGATCCATGCTTTTGCACCAAAACTTTTTGCAGGGGTGCCTTTTTTGGAATACTGACATCTTTGAACCAACTTACAAAATTTTGCATAGTATCTTTTAAGAAAACAATAGGATCATCGAAAAGTTAACAGTAATTTTAGCAGTTTAGATTGGCATTGGTGGAATTTGTCACAGATATTCCACTGAGCTCAGTTTTGGCTTGTTTTCCAGAGATAACGGGTAGCACCAACACGTGTCTGTAGATTTGTGAGTACAGCTTTATGATGTTTTGCCCCCTTACTTGTTGTCTAAAGACTGTATGTAGAGAATAGCTTGTGATGAAAAGGGTGTGTGTGTTTGGTTTTTTTGTGTGTGTATTTTTATGTTTTGTTTTTTTTTGTTCTAATGTACTTTCTAAATGAAGTGAAAAAGGGGTAAATTACAGTAAAAGCTCTAGATGGTAAGACAGTGTAGCAAGAGGGGAGGAAATACAAGTTTTTCCTAGATGCAGTTCTGTTCATAATAAGGGAAGTGTACTTAGACTACACAGACACTGAAAACTTGCAAGATGCAAAAATTGGGGAAAAATACGCTGAAATTTGTCTTGAAATGTACTGGAATTTGCAAATATCTCTGTATCCCATAACATAAAATCATGTTTGTACCTGCCATATTGAGCCTATCACTGTTGTTTCTTGACAAAATTTTAGCTTACTTAATAAATTATGCTTCAGATTGTCTGTAAATGCAAATGTAGTTGTATGCTTCCTAAAATGCAACGTATTCAACTTCTATGACTATTTTGACTTGTCCATACAGATCTGCTTGAAGTTTAAGGTATACTTGTTTATTTCTATCTTTTGCTTTCTAAGCATAGAGTTATGTGAACTAATATATGGATTTTTATCTGAATATAAAATTTCATGTTACTTAGGTGGAAGAAGGCATAATACGTATTTTGATTTTTAAAAGGGATCCACTATGTTGAATTATGTTAGAAGTAAGTCCTAGAGGAATCAAGCTGGATAGGCAAGTACGCAGTGATATTGCTAAGGAAGGTCCTAATAGAAGTAGATTTATGACATTAAAGAGTGTCAGGAGATTTATTTTGTTCTTAACTTTAAATAATCTACAACTACAAAGTATAGGGCAGCTAAGGAAGGATGCTCCAAGGTACAGTAATAAGCAGGAAAATCTTGATGCTAGCTCAGTCTGTTCGTTCAGTTTTCCTGCCAGAGGTTATGTTTACAATTTATTCTTTTGCATTTGAATATATGTTTTTATGACAGTGAATGAATGGCTGTGTTTTGTAGCCATTCAGGGAGTCTTTGCATACTAATGCAGAAGAGAGGCGTTTCCACTCACCTTTCCTGCAAAGGTGTAGTAGTACCCACAGTCCTTTTAGGCTAGTCATTCTTAGGAGTGTTGTTCTACCTGTCTCAGAGACCATTTTCTAATTAAATAGTTAACTATAAATCAAACCCGGAAACTGTGGCTTAAATAGGGCTTCAGATTTGCTAACAGCTGGAGGAATTTAAGTGCTGTAGCCATTCAAAACCTGAAATTATCTCCATAACCTTAGGCTGTCAAGAGGCATATTTTGTGGTAACAGAAGCTGGCATTCAGTGTGCTAGGATGAGTGGTTGGGCCATGTGGAAGTGCAGAAAATCAAACTTCCTGTGTTCGCTGCGCTGTGTGTAAACCTAAGTAAATCTGAGGGGTGCTACCCACAGTGGCCAGAACTGCTTTAAGGTAATGCCCCCTAGGGTACAAAATGAAGCTTATCTTGAATACATTATTTTTCATGGTCAAGAAAACAAAGTATTCTCTATATGATGGATGTATTTGCATTGTGTAGCATTTGTATGTTCTGTTGAAATATCCTAAATCTTTGATATTGCCTAACTTTTATTGTGTGTGCATATGACCAACAATGAGGAAAGTTTTCCTTCCAAAAACTGCAAGGAAGAAAAAGGGGCAAAGTAAAAACAGATGCCAGAGTAAGCAGCTGTTGGTATATTAAAAGACAGTTACAGTGAATCAGGACACTGTGTTAGAGTTCTCTCCACCATTTCCATGGAGACCTAAACACTGCAGTTCTCAGTGCCTCTGAAAAGTGGTCTTTTGCCTGTGGGTTTTTCCTTGGCTTAGTTTTTTCCTGCTTTAGTTATACTAAGCATGTGGCAGAGTCCAAGAACTGGAGTCAGCAAAAGGGAAGTAGTGGCAGCAAGCAAAGAGGTAGAATGGGGAACAACAGGTCCCAGACTGAAGCCTGGTGTTCCAGGAGGTGTTCTGTTATTGTGGTTATCTGTATTTGATATGGCCCTTATATCTTGTTTTCCTCCCTGTCTGTACTTTGATTTATTTTTACAACCTAAACCTTTTTTATCAGGGTATAATACCTGGCTCACTTTTTTCAACAGAATTTTCAAGTCACCTCTGTGACTGTTTCTAGATACCATACAAACAGGGCTTAGAAAACTTGTTCACCTGATTCAGACATATTCTCAGGCCTTTCTACACTCTTAAATATTTGAAAGAAACATATCATTTTAACTTGCCATTGGTTTTCACCTGGAAAATAGGCTCCAGTGTGACAATATTTAATAATTATCTCTACAGTTACTCATTTTCATTATGTCCCTTTTTCTGAAGAGACACTTGTAATGGTGAAGTGCACTTCAGCTTTGCTTAGCAGAATCTTGCACATCCTCCTTCAGATACTGAACAGTAACCAATCCAATAGTTTGAGATTTTATTCATAATAAAGCTTTTCAAAAACCTGTAAAATCTTCAGTCTTTCCTAATTTGGAATTAGGCTGTGAGCTTCTGTATTAAGTCCATCATACATGATGTCCATATAGGAAAGAAGAAAAGTACGTACTTTATTTCTTGTGTAGCAGGGTGCTCACTGAACATGTCAAGTACACGCATTATAGTCTTGGTACAATGTTAAACTTCATAATAATACAAGCTGTGATATTTGTGGTGTGCATTGATTTAGTTGCTTGTATAGTTTCATATTTTGAAGTGTTTTTCTAGAACCAAAAGAGACTGCAGCAGTGCAAAAGAATTAGATTAAATTTTGAAGAGGAAAGAAGTTCAACAACCCCAAATCATTTTTTTAATGGCTGAGTCTCACCTTGTGAGAAATAAATCTCTCCAGCTAGCAGATTCCTTTCTCTTGTGTCAGACTGCTCAATTCTGAAATCATTAGTGACACATGTGATTCAATGAAATCAGCAAGACTGTGGTCAGTAATTAATACTTACAATGTAGGTTATATTGAAAATTCCTGTTTAGTTGTAGATTAGGTAGTTAATTAAAAATGGTGGAAGAACAGGCAGTTGAAGGCACAATATCCTGAGAAGGGAAGAAAAGGGAGTGTTTCGAAATTGCTGGTGCTTGTACAGCATTTTCTCCCTAGGTATTTTTACATTTGAATTAGAATTTTACTAAGTACAAAGAGGAGAAGGGTAAAAGATTTACTTATTTAGTATTTCCTAATCCTTCTATAGTAGTCTTTCGGCATTAGTGTTGTGGAGATATGGGGAAGTGGTTACTCATCACTGAGATGTGGTGAACAACTTTTGCACTGAAACATGACATTAAGAGGACTACTCACAATAGGTAATTCAGTATTGCACATGTCACTGTAGGACTGGTTTCTAAGTTTCCAAAACATTTAGAAGTAAGAGCAGGGCTTTTGAAGCTTCCTATTGCATTTCGTACTCTGTGGATTCCAAGTAGCATCTGTTACTGTGTTTTATAAATCATTTTCCTGGTTCATTTCTGACACTCCATGTTTATAATAATGTTTGTTATGCTGTATGTGCGAGGGTATGTTATTGTCTGGTCTGCTGCTTTAAGCCAAAAAAAAACATTTTGGGATTTTAGAAGTAGAAATACAGATTTATGGATGACTATCAGTAGGGACATACTCAGCTGCCAGGTAGGCCAAGGGTAATGGAGTAGTCTTTTCTTTATGCAGGTTTTAAGTATGTCATTTGGTTTCTTTGAAGTTACATTACAAGACTGAATTTTATGTGTGAGTTGAAATAAAGTATCAGCGATGAGAAAAACATGCTAGTTAGCTTTATCTCATTGCTTAGGATTCATAAGGTACGGAATCTAGGTCTGAGGATCTAAGTTGAATGTACTTTTTATTCTTTTTTGTTTTACAGAGGCCCAGAAGACACAATAAATGATTGTAAAATCCTTTTTATAGAGGAAATGTACAAGATTGAGAAACCAGGAGCCTATCCATTGACATTTGGGGATGGAGATTTCAAAAGTATGCTTTTTAAAATTATTTGAATATAAGTACAAATTAAATTATGTTTCTTTAAAAAAACTAAAGGATCAGCATATCGAGGTAATAATAATTGGTATGTGTGTTCAGGAAAATAACATAGGATCCTTTTTTAGATTTCTGTTCTAAAAGTATATTTACTATGAAGTGGCTCTATTATTTGACATATTCAGAAACTGTTAACACCTTAGTGCTATCAGGGAAAAAGGAGAACAGTTGATAACTTTCTAAATGTCTGCTGCAGAATGAATCTGTAGTCTCAGTTAAGTTCCTAGACAGCTGTCCCATGTCACCAAAACTGCTGTTGCAATTGAAACATCAGTTGCACTTACAATAAATTAATAAATCCCAAAGATAGAACCAATCTGTAATGATGCACTTTAACCCTGTTGCTATGTCAGAATTAAAAAAAAAATAAAAAAAAATTAATGCCAGAGCTGCTTGTACTATGAAAAAAGGGATAATTAACATCTGAATTATTATTTGGCTCAGCATGACATTCTAAAAAAATAACTGTGTCCTAACTCTTCATCCTCCTCACAACCATAGGAATGAGTTAGTGGCAGCTTATATAAAAAGAAGTGTGACATTTTATCCTAGGTTGAAAAATATATGAAAGCTAAAAGTGGTGTTTGCAATAGTAACACGGTTCTACTAATAGGTATTAGATATTATTGTATATTAGAATACTTTCTCCAAGGCAGTTTTTAAAGACGTTTCTATATACCACTCAGCATACAAGAATTCTTCTGCTTACTGGTTTGTTCGCCATCATCTGAGAAATCAGTGTTTGTCAGAGGAGCAAATGCCATTTGCTGTGGTAGTCTTGAAAGTAAAAATGTGGATTTCTGTAAATCAGCTTCTCACAATTTTTTTTCATAATTTTGATTTACTTTTCTCAGATTACTCAGAAGAAAATAGCTATCCGTTCTGTTTATTTTTGCTTTATTATGTTAAAGGAGTTTTGAAATATCTTAAAATCATGATTTTATTTACAAAAATTGTAGTATGAAAAATCGTAAAATTTGCTTTGCATTTAAATACCTACTTATTTTGCAAGTCTAATAGTTTGTGAAGCTTTTTAAAGGGCATATAAAATTATTACAGTTCATTTAGTTCCTCCCTGCAGCTATTGTTCAGTGAATTAATTTGTTAAATTACGTGTGTGTTAAGGAAATGAATGATTAATGTATTGCTGACCATATAAAATTGACTACAGTGGCATCATTTGACCTGACATGAGTATTTATTTATCATGGAATCGTAAAATGGTTCAGGTTGAAGAAGACCTTTAAGATAATCAAGGCCAACTGTTAACCTAACATTGCCTTACTTAATGTTTTCAGTCCATCACTATATATATTGTTGTACAAAATACAGAAAAATATGCATTTTCTTTTTTTGCCTGTTATTTATTGGGTCAGTCAGGCACAATTTGCCCTTAGTGAAGGCATGTTGGCTGTTTTGAATCACCTCCCTGTCTTCCAACTACTTCAGGTCTTCCAGGAATCTCTGTCCTATGATCTCACTGAGGTGAGACTGATTATTCAGTAATTCCTAAGGTCCTTCTTTTTACCCTTTTGTAAAAGGGTGCAATATGCCTTTTCCTCCAGTTACTGGGGACTTTCCCTGATTGCCACAACTTTTCAGATATGATGGAAAGTGGATTGGCAACTACATCATGCAGTTCCCTCAGCACCCTGGGGATGCATCTCATTGGGTTCCATGGACTTGTGTATGTTCAGGTTCCTCCAGATGGTCTCCAGTCTGATCTTCTGTTACAGTAAGAGGAACTTCATTTCCCCAGTCCCTGCCTCGAAGTTTAGGAACTTGAGAGATGTGAAGAGTGATTACCAGTGAAAGTGAGGCAAAAAAAACTATGGAGTACCTCAGCCTTCTTCATACCAGCTGTCACTAGTTCTCCTGTTCTGTTTATGGGAGCAGAGAGGAGGGTGGGGAGAGTGGTAGATTTTCTTCAGTATTCTTTTTCTGACCAACATACATGCAGGAGCCATTCTTACTATTCTTTCTCTTCATTGCTAAATTCAGATCCAGTTGTGCCTTAACTTTCCCAATCCCATCCCTACACATTCAGGCAGTGTCCCTGTATTCTTCCTAGGAAACATCCCTGGTTCCACTGCCTGTGCGTATCTTCCTTATGTTTTAATTTGACCAGTTGTGCTGGTGTCCTGCACTCCTTGCCTGATTGCTTACACATGGGAATTGAGAGCTCTTGTGCTCCAAGAAAAATGTGCTTAAAGAGCTGCCAGCTCTGTTCTGCTCCTTTATCCCTAAGGGCAATTTCTCTGGAGGTCCCATCCTGTAATTCCCTAAACTGGAAGTTCACTTTCCTAAAATTCAAGGTCTTGGCCTTACTCTTCAGCTGGCCCATATCCCTCGAGATTGTGAATTCCACCAGGGCATGATCAGCCCAGGCTGCCTCCAGTCTTGACCTCTCCGATTAGTTCATCTGGTGTGGTAAGCAACGGGCCCAGTAATGCGCCTCTTCTGATTGGGTCATGTCTCACCTGGATTAAATAGTTGTCCTCAATGCACCAGGGCTTCTGGCTGCTTATAGTTTGCTGTTCTGCTTTCCCAGCAGATATCTGGGTGACTGGAGTCCTGCAGCTGGATCAAAGCCTGCAAGTGTGGTGCTTCCTGCAGTTGAAGTAAGAATGCTTCATCAACAGGCACACCTCCATTGGGTGGCCACAACAAACACTACCCATTAGTTTTCATTTATTGGCTTGGCCTCTAATCTTCACCCACAAGCTTTCAACCTGTTCATCATTGTTTTTCAAGAACAGCTCTGTGCAGTCAGTCCATAGAGGGCATGTCACTGGCCCCTTGCTCCTGCCGTGTCTCTCTGAACAGTTTATAGCCATTGATTGCAGCACTCCAGCTGGGGAAGGAGGTTTTCCTCAGCAGGAAGGGGCTGAGATTTCTGCAAACACTTGGTCGTTCCTTTTCTTCTCGGTACACCTAGGAAAAAAAAGTATCTAGAACTCCTTTGGATACATCATCTCTCTTTTCAAGAATCAGCTCCTAAAAGAAATATTTACTTTGATTGCTTATGTTATCGAATCAAATTAAAACTAACTTGCAAAGAGCTGTGAAGTTATACAGCTTCTAGATGAAGCAACTTAGTAACTCATGGTGAAGAAAAATAAAAATAAAGCTAAGAGAAGGTGGAAGCTTGTCCTTGAATATTGTTCTTTTATGCTAGTCAGAGAAACCTGGCATAGATCTCCATGTCTGACAAATTCTGTTCTTGCATAAAAATGTATCAGAAAGACAGCAGTCCTTTAGTATGAAAAAAAAAAATAAAATCTGTGTTTTCCTAAGAGTGAAATGTTTCATGGGAAAGTGTTCCTTAGATAAGATTTGTGCCCTTCTCCCTTTGTCTAATATTATGTCTGCTTAGCACCCATGGAAGAACCCTCTGAAGGGCTATAGTGGGTTTGGGTTTGGGGAGGTTGTTTATTGTAGTTTTTGTAGTGGGGCTGCCTTTCAAGTTCCTTATTGATGAACTTTCTTGTTACATCTCGTGACTATAGTCAGTAAGGGTTTTGTCCCAGAAAATTTAAGAGTTATTTTTTTGTACTAATGACTTTTGAGTATTTTTGGCAAAGATTATGCTAGCAATAAATTTGTCTGTCCTTATCACACTATCCATCTAGGCCAACTGCCGTTTTGAGTAGAAATTATCAAACCAGTTCAGATGTTCATCAGTTTGCCTATGGATTTAGAAGAAAATTTGGTATTGGCTGGTATTGCTAGTATTCCAGCTGTTTCCATTCTAAACTTCCACAGCCTATGGTTGAGGGAAATTTGGAAGTACTCTTAGTTATTTTATTTTACTAGTTTCAGTTCACATTCACTTCTGTGGCATTTCTAGATGACTTTTGCACAGAACATACAAATTATTTTTTTCTTTTAATCTTGGCATTCTTTGGGCCGTGATAAAATTATTTTCTACGTCTTCAGTCATTTCTCTGGACATTTGACTTATTTCAAACATTTTTTCTGTAAATGTTAGTTTTACTACAGGTATTCTGTGTTCCTTCCCTCTTCTCTTTCATATATAGCTTAAGATACCAAATGTTTTTTTCTTGTATAAAAACATTTTTCCCTGATTGAGGAATCAATGCCAATGATTTTGCTTCATAGTTGGGGTTCGTGGCTCCAAGTTTCCTACTGACCTGAAACATAAATTGGTGTCTCTTTGTGTGTAAACTGAACTGCTGCTGTGAAACAATTGGTGATCTTGGATTGTCTGTGATCTCAGACTGCTAATTCTTCTATCCAACTGTAAGTTTAATTTAAGGGGAAGAGAGCTGTTCCAAATTGTAGCTTCGTCATCATTTGACTGTTACCAGTTACGTAACTGGAATTTCTTTGTGGCTGTATTTAAAAAGGCTCCAACTAGAGATTTGCAAGGCTCCATCTATAGGGAGAACATGCAGATGGTATGTTGAGAACTGGAAGGGAGAAAATAAGAGAAGCTGCTGGTTAGTAATTTTCTTCACTCCTTGTTTATACAGCAGAAGAAATCCTATTAGCCTAGATAGTCAAATACCTCATTGTAAGAAGAAAGTATTTTCAAGAGGGCACTGTTCATGTGCAGAAATACTTTTCTGTAGATACAGTAATGCATTTTTCTAAGATACATGGCATTTGACTTTTTCTTTGTTTTTGACAGGAAAAAGTGGCCCTGAATGCAAGCACTGTAGGGCTGATCCAGATAAGGAGTGCCGGTTTTGTTCATGTTATTTGTGTGGTGGAAAACAGGATGCTCACATGCAACTCCTGTGTGATGAATGTAATATGGCTTATCATATTTACTGCCTGAACCCTCCCTTAAGCAAGATACCAGAAGATGAGGACTGGTAAATATATAAGGATGATTTACTTATCTATATAGCCATTCTGTACATGGTACCTCTTTGTTATTTGCACCTCTAGAGAGACAAGACTGAAGATTTTTTAAAAAAAAAATCCTGCTGTGGTTTTAATCCATCTACTTAATATAAGCCTTATGTTTTCTGTCAAGGTAATTATTTTAAACCATTCAGAAAGAATTAGTAGCAAGTTTTAATTACCATTATGGAGTTTCAAACCTGGTATGGTTATTTTATTCTTTGTGATCTGTGTGATCTTCTCTGGCAGTATCAGGATCTGATTTTAGCAATAGTGATTGTTCCCCAGACTTTTAATTTTGTTAAAGCTTTACTGCTGGAACAGTTCTTATGCTCACTCTTCGCTTTCCCTTCATCCTCTGTCCCTGCTGCTGCCCCTGTGCCCTTCTGTGTCTTCTCATTGCCTCTGCTCTGTTCATTTCTCCTGCTGTGAGGGGACCACCACCTTGCTGCTGTCCATCTCTACTGTCTCTGCTTCTGCCAGCAGGAAAATCAAGTTAACCTGCATTGTTAAATCAGGGTAATTGTATTTTGAAGTGAATCTGCATCAACCCATCAGCAGCCCATTATGTTATCTCTGTGTGGGATCTCTGTACAATTTTTTTGCTTTTATTAGCTATCTGCAATTTACACTGTTCATTTTTACCACTTCCCTGTTACTCTCATGAGATGCTAATCCTTTATATACGAATAATAAATAAAACTTTATTCTAATAAGGCCATTACACGGACATCGGTAAGTGGATAAGATATCTATGGATACATTTTACGGAATCTCTTTGGACATTGTGATTAAATTTTATGTAAAAATCTGTGCTTTGGAAGTATTAACATTCTCTGGAAATAATAACTCAATCTTCTATACCATAGTGGATATCATAGTAGGTTTGTTTATTGGTCAGTGTCTAATGGTCTGCATGGTTTCTGGGGCATTGTGTTTTTTTTCTGAGTTTCTGTGTTTATGCTAATGTGTGATTTAGCAATTGAGAGGTGAATTAGCATTGAGAGGTGTTTCTCAGTTTGTACATTTGGCCACAGGGATACTGTTGTTGGAAGCTGATCTCTTCCCTGTGAAATTTCCACACTGGGTAAAGGTGTGTTCACTGTTTTTCAAGCCAGCGGAAGTGCTGGCTTGAAACACTACCTAAAAAATGTTTTCAGTACTTTCTAGAAATATGTATGGGTCATTGGAACTGAAAATGGCATTTATTTGAATATTGTCCTGTGTGCCTTCCACTCCTTGCATGTGCAAAATGACTGTTTATTTAGCAGTGTTTATTACACAGCATGTTAGTCTGAACTATTCCAAGTTTTCTACTCTCAAGACAGACTGGTCTTCCATGCATGACATCTTGTTCACTACCACTTGTCAACATAAGTGAGTTGATGCCCATGCTGGAAACAATTCTCATCACACAAGTGGTTTATTATTGACTGCAGTCCATAAGGCGTATTCTTTCCAGATTACTCCTGACCTTTGGATGCAGCAGCTGGGAAGTTCTTCTGACTTCCTTCAGAATATCCAGTGAGACCGTATGTCCGAAAGTATACATCTGCTTAGTCCATCCATTATTAAGTTGCCCCTTACTCTTGTTCTAATCTAGTATTCCAGCAACAGTAAATCTATTTTCGAGTAGCAGTCACAGGAAAGTTTCTGATAAAGAAAGCATATGTGCTTCAAGCCAGTGCAAGGTTTGATGGGCATGTCAGGATACCGATACTGAAATCTTATGAGGCATCATTCATTGTCTCTTTGTTTTGGCTGGTGTGCCAAGATTATCTTGGCCTGCTGCATGCTTCAAATGATCTTTTAGATTAGTTAATAGTGTTTTAGTCTTCACTGGCATTCATTCTTCTTCAAAAACTTCTTATGAAAGATCTTATGAGTTACCCTACTTCCATTTGAGAGGGCTCCAGAAAAACTCTGGTGAATAGAAATTTTTCCAAGTGTAGCCATTACTGCTCAGATCTCCCTACCCTCTTCCATTAATTTCACTATAAATGCACTGCATAGGTCCCCAGGACTGTTTTCCTCCATACAGAAGATTTTGTGCTCTGTAGGCAACCACACAGGTTTTGACTGATCTTTAGAGTCTCTCAAATCGTATGTTAAATTCACTTCTGGACCCTTCTGCTTACATTTCTGGCCAAAAAAATACATATTTACACAAGTCACCAGTAAAACTGAAAAGGCAGAGGTTCTCAACACTTTCTTCACCTCTGTCTCCAGCACTGCTGAGCCCCAGGCTTTGGGAACAAAAATCCAGGTTGATGCAAACACAGACCCACCATAAGTTAAGGAAGAGTTGGTCTGTGAACTATTAAAGCAGCTTGACCCCTGCTAATTTATGGGCTCTGAGAATATCCACTTGAGGATGTTAAGAGAGGTGGCTGACATTGTTGTGAGGCTGCTTTCCATAATCTTTGAGAAGTCATGGGGATCAGAGGACATCCTGGAAGACTGGAAGAAGGCAAATGCCACCGCCATCTACAAGAAGGGCTGAAGTGGATGTGGAACATGTATCAAGTGAGCCCTAATGAAGTTTGCTGATAATACCAGACTGAGTGGGAAACTGCATATTTTGGAAAGGAGAACCATCCTGCAGGATGATCTGGATAGGCTGGAAAAGTGGGCTAACAAGAACAATGTGAAGTTCAACAAGGACAAGAGTAATAAGCTCTTGCACCTGGATGAGCACAATCCAAGAGTGCAGCACAGGCTGAGATCCACACAGCAATGTGGAAAAGGGACCCGGGCATCCCGGTGGACAACAAGCTCAATATAACTCTATAGCATGCTGCTGCATCAAATCAAGCCAACAGTATTCTGGGTTGCATCAAAGAGGGCATCACCAGTGTGACAAAGATGTCATTATCCCACTCTGCTCAGTACTTGTCAGACCACACATGGAATACTGTGTTCAATTTTGGTACCACTATACAAAAAAAATGATGTGAAGGGGCTAGAGAAGGTCCACAAAGATGAACAATGGACTGAGAAGCCTGGCATGTGAGGAAGGGCTGAGAAAACTGGGTTTGTTCAGCCTTGGGAAAGGAAAGCTCAGGGAGACCTTGTCACCATGTTCCAGTATGTAAAGGGTGACTACAAAGAAGATGGAGGCTCCCTTTCAGAAGAATTCCCATGGAAAAAACAAGAGGTGATGCGTTGTTCCATGCAGATTCCAGTTGGACACAAGAGGAAAATCTTTAATAATGAAAATATTCAGCTGTTGGAATAATCTTCCCAGGCAAGTGGAGGATTCCCCAGAGTTGGATGCTTTAAAGATTCAGCTGGACAGGGTGCTGGGCCATCTTATCTAGGCTGTGCTTTTGCCAGAAAAGGTTGGACCAGCTGATCCTTGAGGTCCCTTCCAGCTGGTATTCTATGAAGTAGTAGAAACTGAATTCATATTATTAAAATGTCTTTCAAAATGGCTGTCAAGCTTTTTAACTTCTTTCTTTCTGGATTTTTCTGTGTAATGAAATGAATCTTAAGATTTATTCCTGCAAGTAGATAGCTGTATCTGTGGATGTAGTCACTGGGTGAGAGAGGTGCTGTTATGGCACTGTCTTGTGACAGTTAATTTTGGCGTACTTAGTTATGCCAGCCATGTGCACTCTTAATGCTTGGTTGTATGTGAGAGGAGTTTCAGTGGCCAGACTGGTGTCTCCTGCCAAAGAAGTCTGTATTTTCTCTTCTCTGCATACTAGGAAAGTGACATGGCTTTCTGATCCTTAACTTCTTGACAGATTTTATTTCATAAGTGGAAAAATTCCACTAAGTATTTTTATAGTTTAAAGTTTGGCAAACTCTCTGCATGGCTAAGCCTGCAGTTTTGGGAAAGGATGATAAGTTTGTTGCTCAGATTAAGCCACTCTATATGAAAACCAATATTTGATATTGCATGCAAAACTCAGTATAAAAAATACTAAGGTATTGTGGTTGCCCGATGAAGAAGCAGGAGAGAATGCTATAGTTAATTCCCCTTGTGAATTTGAATTATGTCATGTTCCTTCTTTTAGTTGGTAATTGCATACTCTTTAAAAAAAAACAAAACCTGTAATCATTCTTAGTAAGTCTTAGTGTTACAGCATCTTTCAGCATCCTACATAATTTTTAAGTTCTTTTTATCTACATTGCTTCTTTGTCTTAATTATCCAACATCTTTATAGACATAGTGAAGTCTGTTCATATGGACATTTTTCATTAATTCTTCTATTCATATCCACATACAAAAGTTAATTAATAAATCCAAAACAGTAGTAGTTGTAGTACTGGTGATAGTTACCTAAACTAGGTTATCAGTGTTAGTGTAGATCATGCTTCCTCCATTAATGATGTATGGGCCAAACCTGTCCCCTAGAGGCCAGAAACATGGAGAGTTGCCTTTGTATTGGCATTCCTGCAGTGGGATAAAAATGTTACTATGAGCAGCAAAAGGACCAGTGTCCTCTCTTTCTCCCTCTCTACTAGTATCTGCTGTTTCCCTACCAGGATGGCTTTGTGTTACCAGGAATGAGTCTCAGCGCTATAATCCAAGTGGTTTTGAGTGTTGTGGAGTGTGTGCAAGCATGTGTGTGTATATGTGTGTGTTTGCACACATTACACAATACCTTGGCTCTATTTGGCATTCAGCTGTCTGCAGTGAATTTTACTGTACTAGCAGCAAAAACTAAGCATAGAGAGGGCAAGACATAGAAACAAATCATGAATGCTGGTTAACAGCATACTCTCATCTCAGCTATCTTCTGCTTTACATGATCTAAATGAAAGAGGGCAGAATGAAGAGAATAAAGGAGACATGGGGACCTCTCACATGCCATGTGAAAAAGAATAGTTAAATATTTTGCCTCCAGCAGTCAACCTTCACAGTTACTGAATTGCCCTTTTTTACAAGTTGGCAGTATTTGTTCATGTTGGGTTTATTTTTTAAGCCACAGATGTCAGCTCTTTAAGACTGCTATGTACTTGCTAGCTTGAAATGTTTAGTCAAGATGAAGAAATTGACTCTGCTTTGGCTACAAGAACTCTACTGCCATTACTATGAAGTAATTGAGAATTTACTAAAACCTTTTTTTAGGTATTGTCCTTCCTGCAAAAATGATTCTAATGAAGTTGTAAAGGCTGGAGAAAAACTCAAACAGAGTAAAAAGAAAGCAAAGATGCCGTCTGCCAGTACTGAAAGCCAGAGAGACTGGGGCAAGGTAGAGTGTATTTTAGAAATAGTTGTTACTTGGATTGATCATGTATGTGGTATAATTCTACTTACATATGCAATACAGAAAATTCAGTACTGGGGTGCGCAGACAATAAGACAATATTTAAACCTGCCCACTATATACTGGCAGTTAAAGCAGTGGAATAATTATGAAGGTGAATAGAGGGAAAAACAAAAAACCAACCCACCATCCCTCCTGCAAATCCATAAACACGTATTACTTAATTAACTTGCCTTCTAAAAATTATTAATACAGTTTAAAGTATGTGTTTGTTATAATGATAGATTTCTTTATGTCTGCATTGAATTTGCAAACAATCTTCAGTATTGTAGTACTAATTAATTTTTGAACGTCTGATGCACTTTTAGGGCATGGCCTGTGTTGGTCGCACTAAGGAATGCACTATTGTTCCATCAAATCATTATGGACCTATACCTGGTGTTCCTGTTGGGACAACCTGGAAGTTCAGAGTTCAGGTATGTTGTTTCAGTATTAGCTGTAGCTGAAGTAATTGAGAATAATAATGAATGGGTTGCGCACTAAGATAAATTTAGATTAACAATTGCCATTCCCACCAGGACTCGATAAAACAAATATGTTATGATTCTATGGAAGTGATGCTGATGGTGGTGAAGGTTGAAATACACTGATTTTAAAATCCAACTTAATAAGAAGTCTGTTGTCATTAGGACAGACAAATTTCACATATTAAAGTTCTGAGTGGGATACTTAGTTAATAGTCAAGTGTTTTCTGAAGTGTACTTCACATGGACTGATTATCCCACTTAGGAGATGTAGCCTGTAGATTTCGAAATCATTAGATAATATGACTGTAAATTGACTCCCTGAGTTTGTTGAGTTTTTTTTTGGTCACACATTATGGATGTCTGAATCTTCTTTTAGGCTGGTGAATGGCTTAAACCACTGTAAGCCTGTAGTGCTACTGAAATTAGCTGTCCATTTCAGCCTTTACTTTTTCTTGCACTGTCTCATCTTCTGTTGCAAATATTTCCTAGGCTCTGTGGTAAACTAGACTGGAAGAAAAACAGTACCATCTAGGGTAGGACGGGAGCTAATTTTCCCAGTCCATTTCTTATTTTGATTATATAAGCACAGAGCCAGTACTCAAGGGGCAGGAGAAAACAAAGCAGGGAGGATGGGACAGCTTCATTTTGTCCCAGTACTGATTTTTTGTGGTTTCAAAGTGTCCACCAGATGCAAAATAACTTCCTTTTCCCCAGCTTTATCTGGTAGCACTGATTTTTGGTTTATCTTTGATATTTTTAATTAGTGTTTTTAGTCAGAGAAATACATACTTTATTTTCAAAATCAGTTCATCTTTTGCATGTGTAAAGGATTGTAATCGACTATTTTACATCATATTTGGAAGAACAGAAACTTTGTTTTTTTTACTTGCTTGAGGAGCTGTAACCCAAGAATTAAAAACCTCTTCTGATTTGTTTTCTGAACTTTTCACCTGCCTTCTCCTGAGAAGAAAACATATTTTATTATTCAGTTTGTAGAAGAGAACACTTAGGAGTCAGTTTTCCTCTGATGGTGGTGTCTTCCAGTACTGTGTGAAGAATTCTGGATTTGGAAGGCCATGCAAGTTTTAAGGCTGGTAATGGTTAGCAGGAGATGTTTTCATCTTAGCAACAGAAATCTTCGTAGAAATCAGTGAAGCAGCTGAAATCTAAACTCATTCTTCTGATCTTTTTTTATGTTGATGTCTATTGTCAACACTACCATCAACACAAGCCTTAGATGAAACGTACTAGATTTATAATTAAAATGATGAGGTTCTTGAGACCATCCATTTTATAGAAAATGTCATGCTTTAGAGGAAAATTAAGGGCTATTTTGTTGACCTCTTCTGTCAGTTGAATTTGAAGAACTTTTTAGTGAATAGTTACTTTTTTGTTGGCTTCCAGATTAAGTAACAGAGGTTTCTAAAACCACTTACTCAGGCTCAACATCTGAAAATCAAGTTTTATTTTTACTGCTTTAACAAGAATTGAAATTATTAGTTCAAATTTTGTTAGGACTTTTATTGAAAAACAAGAAGTAATAGTTTTCAGATCTTTCTAATGCTGGAAGGAAAAAGGAACGGAATTAGAGTTCTGCTTTTGTCCAGAAATTATGCAGAGAATGCTTATTCTTAGATGCATCTATAGGTGGGCTAGACATTAAAGGCAATTAGTATTTCTACATAATAATTTTGGCTGCAAATGAAATACTTTTTTTAAGATTGAAATATTTTTATACAGAATATTAAATTACACTTTCATTTCTCATGTGACTGGTATTTGTGTGAGAAATGAGTTTGCCACAGCAAATCTGGAAGAATTTTGACAGTGTAGTTTTGTGTAGTTTTTTATGACTTAAACTTTCCTTTCCCTAGCAGGAAATTGACCAAGTATTGCTTCTGGAGAGAGCATGTAATGAGCATATTTGGCATGAATTACTTACTGGAATTCATCTTGGGGATGCATCACCTACCAGAAGCCTAAACTTAGCTAATAAAAACCTGGACATGAAAGAATGGAGGGAGGAATGAATGAGAGGATGTTTGATACAGCAGGAGAGACGAGTACAATAGTGGGGCCTTATTCAGCATACTCATATAATGGTCTGGAAAAGCTGGCATAGTTGATTCTGCCTCTTGAAGAGGCAGAATAAGAAAATGAGGCAACTTGAAAGTCTGAAGGAAAATACAAAGATAGAAAGATGTATCCTAATTGGTTTTCTGCTGGTAACCTTCATTCTGTCGGTAGTATTTTTGGCATCATGTACTGAGAAAATACATGATTCGATACTTAGCCTCTTTTTTTATTCGTAGAAGGTTTGTTGGGTTTTTTTAATGGAATTTGTAGTTTGAAACAATTACAGTACAAATTTTGTGGGGGAAGTGTTCCAGCAGACTGTAATGATGTTGCCAGTTCATGGTCTAGCTGCAGCTCTCTGGTGGTCTGGTTGCAGCTTAGATGCACATTTGTCATCAGAGAGTTACCCTAGTTGGAGAGCTAACATGAGATCTGTGCGTTGTTGTAATGGCTTCTTCTGTTTCCTTAGGCAGTGTGGTAATATTTTCGTGCATTGGTCACATTTTCAGTGTGTTACCTTATCTTTACACAGGTAACTGGGGTCTACTTTTTAAAGACTGTAAAAGCTTACCAAACTGGCAGATCTCTGTCTGCTTTGGATTGTTCTAAATTACTGTCCAAGTGGTGTATAGCACTGAGTATAGTCTTAAATACTGCTTATGGAAAGAAACATGGAGATTTTTCCCAAAGAAGAAAGTGTACCTTTTCATCTTCCAGAATCAACTCTGTCTTACATTGTCCCTACAGTTTTTTGGGTGTCCTTACTTTTGGCTTTTCTACCTTAAAAACTAGCGGAATGCTCACCTTTAATGACAGTCTTAAATTACACAGGCTTCCAGATTAAGTAACAGAGACAGTCTTAAATTTACACAGGAATCCTGTGCAGTATTTTAAGCAGAAAGTTGATTGCTGAAAGTGGTAGTGTGAAAAAAAAGTGCTAGAAACTGGCTTTTTTTGTTGCCAGGTGAGCGAAGCGGGTGTTCACAGACCCCATGTGGGTGGAATCCATGGACGCAGTAATGATGGAGCTTATTCACTTGTATTAGCTGGAGGATTTGAAGATGAAGTGGTAAGTCATTTATAGAAGCAATGGGTTTGCTGTTCTCATGTATCAGCGTTTGTGAAGAGGGTTATGTTTGTTGATCCTAAAACTAATGCTTATGCCAGTACAACCATGGAAAAAATAACTACTACTGATAACAAACTGAGTAGTTTCTAGTATTCCAGGGTGAAATATGTAAGCAAATATTTTTAAAGAACCATAGAACATAGAATGGTTTGGGTTGGAAAGGACCTTAAGATCATCTAGTTTCAACCCCCCTGCCCTGGGCAAGGAGACCTCCCACTAGACCATGTTGCTCAAGACAGTGTTATATTCAAGCCAAATATGTTAGTTACAGGTAGATTTTACATTGTTCAAGATAGTTAAATTTGTGTATTTTCAGATATATAAATACTTTATATGTAACTAATTTAGTATTACTTAAAGTCTGATACTGTAATTACATGCAAATTATCTGTTTTATGTTCTGCTTTGGTCTTGACTTTTATTGCTTTCAAGAAACTTAGATGCATCTTCCTTTAGGTTTGTTGTGTTTCTAAGTATGTGATACATGTATTTTAATGGAGCAAGAATAAAAGGTGCATGTTACTTGATTTTATGAATATCTGAAGATCCTTGGCTCCTACTGATAAGCACTTTCAGAACTTCTTAGGATAGTGTCAATACCTTGTATTATGACCCCCAAAGATGCTGGAAAAAAATTACACTTTGATGTTAAATTAGAGTAGAGCAACAAAAGCAATTAAGCAGTTATGCTGCCAAACAAAACTGTAATTGTGTCCAACTTTCATTTCCTGTTGTTGACCTACATTTATTTATGAGTAGATTACTATATTCTGCAACTAAATAATGTTTACGCAGGGTGCATCCCTTCCTGCAATTCTGCTTGATCAGGTGGAATTTTGAATCATGCATAAGGTGAAGAAGGATAAAGCAATATAAAAATATAAAACAGATAACCAATCTGGTTTTTAATAACATGCATAGCTGTGAATCACAAGGAAGAAGAAGGCACTGGAGACAGCAATAAGCATCTGAAATACCATGAGAATGTAATGCATTCTTTGCTAACAGCACCTACCAGCTGCTGTAGAGTATTGCCTCTGAAAGAGTCTGTGTCTTGTTTTGAACATGCTACATGAGGAGTTACTTGGTGTTGGGATACATTCTACACCCTTAGAGTCAGCATCAACCCAAGCTCTAGGACCCTTAGCCAGTGGATCCCCTGAACGTTGACGCTCAAAAATTGTACCTGCTATGCTCGGATGCTGCAGACTCCTTTTTTTTCTTTTTGGTGGTGACACAGATGTCCCCTTATTTCTGCTGCTGTAATTTTTCACTTCAGAGTATTTAATAAACTTAACTGGATCCTTTGCATGTCTTTTCTAGTTCACCTAAGTGATCATGTGGTTTTGTGGATACCAAAGTACTGTCATAGTCCAGGTGACATACATAATTTTGAAGAGGAAAGTTAAAGTCCTGCAGACCCAGATTTGTCCACAAGTTGCCCAAGTTGGGATGTATTTGAGTGCTCAGTAATGATGAGTTCTGTCAGTATAGGATTGAAGGGGTGCAGTCATAGTTTACAAATAAAGAGCAGTGGGTGAAATTGTTTTTCACGTGAAGCTTAACCTCATTATTAATTACACGCATATAAATGTTTACACATTAATCTATCTTGTAAATCTTTAACCTTGAATTATAGTGACACGTCTTACCTATTTAAGATAATTACAATAATTAGCTTTAGAGTCTCAAATATGCTAATATTGCTCATCTCCTGGTCTGTTCTTTATAGTAACCGTAATAGAAACATTAGGTGAAGAAACTGAGAAGTCCTTCAGGAGCTGAAAATCAAAGAATTATTTTAGGATAGACTAACATTTAAAAACTAGATATTGGATATTAACAGTATTACTGTTAAACTGATTAACAGATCACCGATCAAAGTGATGAGTGATAAAAGTATTCATGATAAAAGTATTTTAATTTGTTTGTTCATCTAATCAAGTAGCTGAAGAAATTTCACTTCTGTGTTGAAAAATTTCCCTCCTGTTTTGTGTCATTAGGTTTATGTATCAGGGTTTAAACTGCAGTTCAAAAGTTTGAATATCCATGTTTCTGCTGGATTTAGGTAGTGCTGTAAAGATGGTAAACTTGTGTGGTGTGCTTAGTATAATATGAACAAAGATTGTTTCTTCTTTAAGTGCTTTTGTATATAGGATCATACAGGAAATCTCTGAAGTAAGATTCAGAATCTCATGGAGAACAGTACCTGCTGTGAGCGTTCACATCCTCTTTTAAAAGATTCAGAGAGTGTAAAAGAGAATAGCATCTGTAGTGACTCAAAAGGGACCCCAAGTCAGATAAACTCTTTGCTTAGATTCATTGATACTCTATACCAGACTATTCCGTGCCTGCAACATAGCATTCACAAACCACTTCATGAAACAGGTTGCCTTCCATTTTAAATATTTTCTGGGTTTGCCTTAATGGTGTGTGTGGGTAATCAGTTTCAAGGTGTCAGTGTTATTCCACTTGTTTGAAATAGTCTAATTGCAAGTAAACACAGTTCAGCTCACTAGATTTCTCCAAGCAAATGTTGTGGTCAGGTCAGAATGTTTCAGAACCTCTGCTCAGTGTGCATTGCCCAGTGGAAGCACTTTATCAGTTTCACCACTGCCAAAGGTGCGGTGCCGGTGCTGTAGCAAATTGCATACTTAAATGGCTTTAAATCCAAATCAAGTGGGAATGGGAGCTTCACGTCTGAGTTAAAGTGGTTTATATGCAAGTCCATTGTGACTAGCAGTTTGCCTAGATACGTGTATGACCTGCAGCTTTATTAACCAGTTTGCTAGGCTTAGCTGGATCATCTGAATCCAGTGTGAACCCTCGTACAAAAGAGATGTAGTATGCTATAAAAGTTTTCTGAATTATCATGCCACGCTGACTATGTTACCAAGGGAACAGTTTTTCAAATTTCTTCACATCTTTTATAGTACTGAGAATCCAACATAACAAGTTAATTACAGCCATTACACTGAGAGTGTCTATTGTGAGTCACTTGGATCAACTATGTAGCTGAAAACCTGATCTTGAAGCCATGAAACTTGCTGTTTGAAAAAGCCATCATGTTTCCAAGGTCTCAGCACCCTACTGTTTTGGAACCTGTTTGGAGTTCCAGCGTAATGTGAAAAAAACTCGAATATCTCACTACTCAATATCTACCAAATATCTTCCATTTCTCTCTGATATGTTACTTGTTTACACTTGTTACTTCCAATACTAAGGACATGGTTGTCATAATTTGTAGGGCAGTAGCTTTAATACTTATGTTTCAGGTCTGCAAGACATTTTTTATCATGCAACAGTCTCCTCTCCATCTTTTCTGTTACTCCATATTAGCTATCAGTCTGTACAAAATGTTAATTCATACAAAAAATTACCTTTCTTGTATTATTTTCTGGATTACATTGTCTCCTCTGTGCCTACATTATATTCAGAATCACTTTCACACTCTGAAACATCTTATTTTGTTACAGAGAGGCTTTTTGTAATTTTTGCACTGCTAGTACTACATCTGTCAAAGTAGTCTCATCTGCGTATTCGTTTGCATATTTCATTTGCAACTTTAGTTGTTTCTAAAGCATTGATAACCCACTTGACACAATGATAAAGCAGATTAGAAAGTAGAAATTAATGCTGCCAATGCTCAGGAAAGCACTGTTCAGCTCACTTTCTGTTTCATCTTTCCAAGAAACATTCTGTCTGGAATAGTGCCTTAGGTCAAGGACATAGGCCTTGGCTTCTGGTTGTGAATGCCTAACATACAGAAATACTTTCTTTCTGAATTTAATTCATTTTCAAGAGACTGGCCATATTGATGCAATAAATCATCAATCTGTTCCCTTCATAAACCTCTGAACAGTCAGCATAATTATTCTAATCTTTGTTGTATCATACATGAGTTTCTTGCTGCACTTCAGAGGCTTTTAAAATGAACACCTATAAAAATTGATTCCTATGATATTAACCACTTGTTTAGATGCAGGAAATAAAGAATGAAAGTAACAAATTCTAATTATATGTATAAACAAATGTAAGTGCATGTCTTTTAGACAGACAAGATTTTTCTTGCCTTGCTATAACTAGGATTATAGTTGGCTAGGTAAATTACTCATACAGATTGCAGCTTTTTTTCTTTTTTTTTTTATGTCAGAAAAGCTGTCAAGTAGCAATCTCCAATAGGTTCTCAGAGATAATTGTAATTAAAAAATGTTGTCTCAAAAAACTGTTTTATTTCTTAAGTAATCTCCCAGTACAGGCAGGTGTCTTTGACCTGAAAAGGCTTTCTGTCTGTTACATCTTTAGTGAACCTGGTTTGAAATCAGAACTGATTTTGAAAGGAGCAAAAGATAATGAATCCAGGGTAGCCTGAGTTGTTTACATATTAATGTTTAGTTTAAAGGTCTGTGTCATGGTTTAACCCCAGCCAGACGGCTTGTGCACTCACTCCCAGTGAGTGGTGCTGGGCTGGAAGCAGTTGAGACCCACATCCCCCTCCCCTCCCCAGGGGCTGCCCCCCCTTCCCCGCTCCCAGAGGGATGGGGAGGAGAATCGAAAGAATGCAACTCCCATGGGTTGAGATAAGAACAGTCCAGCAACCAATGTACAACACAAATCACCACCGCTACCACCACTAACAACGATAAGAGATAATAGCAAGGGAAAAGAGTACAATACCACCCGCCGAACAACGAGTCCTACCCGGCAGACCCCCTGTCCTTCCGAGTAACTCCCAGTTACCTCCTGGGCATGACGTGCTGTGGTATGGAATACCTCTTTGGTCAGTTTGGGTCAGGTGTCCTGTCTCTTCTTCCTCCCCGCTTCCCCTCCTCCCTGGCAGAGCATGAGGCTCACAAAGTCCTTGGCCAAACCAAAACATCATTTTTATCAGCTTTGTTCCCAGCCCGGAAGTCAAAACACAGCACTGCACCAGCTACCAAGAAAGAGAAAAATGACTGCTACTGCTAAACCCAGGACAGTCTGGTAGTCCACCATTTTTCACTGAACCTGGAAATGGATGAGAGAAACCTCAAGAAGTGGTTGCATGTGCAGTAGTTGTCCATAATTTCATTTGGAATTTATATTTCAAAATGTGGACCTAATTCCATCACCAGTTAGCCACTTTCAGCTATTTCCTGCTTTGAAGCCGTCTTTCTTACTGTTCAGAGATTCAGATTGTCTTACACTAAAATGGTTAAACGTTTTCATCGTGGTGGAATATGCCACAATACTGTCATGGTTTTGCTGTCAAGGGCAGTTGCAGGGAGGGCTCAGAAACACAGATCATGATATATTCAACCTTTGCACTTAATGCAAGAGGTATTTTATTGATTTATAAATTAAATATGCAAATCATCCCTTCCTTTTTAATTGGGACCTTTTACTGTGGGGCTAAACTATGAAATTATCAAAAATAGATCAGACAATTGGGCAGACAGACCAGTGTTGATAGCACTTACATGCATACAAACACATGAGGTTTTAATGGAGATGAATGATGGCATGATTCAGTTTCAGGTATCCCTACTACAAGGGAGAGAAGATAATTTCAAATGTGTCATACTTAGTATTTGTCTTGGATTTAAAAATTGCATTTAAAAAGGCTTAGTGTGTATTTCTGCTTTGTCATTTTAATCATGATCTTAATCTTTATTCATCACATTTTACAAAGGTGAAACTGGTGAATTGAGAAGTTGATGAACTGATGAAATTTTTGGGTTTCTTGTATCAAAAAAGCCAGTAAGATACTATCTTTTTCAAACTGAAGGTTAAAGCTCATCTAGAAAATCTGTGTTTGTAACAGATTATTTTAATAAATGATAAATGCAATTTTTTTGTGTATATGTTGGGACCAGATTTTGAGTATAATACCAGAGGTGTTAATGTACAGAAAAAAAATAATTGAGAGCTACCTTGAGATAGCTGATACGTCAGTAACTTGAAATAGCTGATGCCCCTGTCAGCTGCTGCACAAAAGCAACCCCTGGAAATCATGTGGTCAGAATTATGTGGAATTCGGAATCCTACTTTCGTTATTCTTCAGTGGGTGAAGTTCGTTTGCTCTGTAATGTGATCAAACTTTACAAACAGGACAATTAAGAGATAACTTAATGGAGACAACATGAGAAAGAGAGACATACAGAAGGCATTAAGAGAAGACAGAATAATGAAGGTCTTACTACCTGTTGAAGGAAAGTTTTGGTTCAGGAAAGTTGTATTAAGCTGTGGAAGCAGAAGAGAAAAGGCAGAATTATGTATTTTAAGGTAAGAAAATGGGGGGGAAGAAGAAGAAACAAGAAAAAATATTTAATAGCTTTTTTTGGCAGTTACTTTGTTTCTTAAAACAGACATCAATAATTCATTTTGCAAAATGAATGCAGACAGTGCGGAATCTACAGCAGTATCCATATCTCAAGTTCTGCATTTTGATCCCATAAAGGAAAAAATAGCTTTCCCCCTTTGCTTGTCACACACAGGCTATCAGTTGGACATTGATTTGGGTGGTAGGAAGATCCTGCATTGTCTATAGATAAGACACAGAAGTCAAAGCTGTTGCAAAATTGTTTTAATAAGTCATTATTCATCAGAAGATCCGAAATAACAAGCTGGTGAACATTCCTGGCATACTCTGCTTTCAAAGTAAAACACCATAACCCTGATGGAAATAGGTTCTGTAGGTCTCCCATTAGGTCTCCAAACTAATGTATCCCCATTTCAGTTCTGCTTGTCATCGACTATATTCATATCCACATTTACTCCACTTTTAAGGATTCTCTGTGCATCATTTACTTGTCATTCTAAATGTTCTCTCTCTGCTAGAGCTCACATACTCTCCTGAGCTTTCTTCCTCTTATTGTTTAGGAGTTACTCTCATATCAGAGGTTCAAATGTCCTCCCCATTTCTCTTCATCCAGTCCAGGTCAGCGCCCTGTATGACAAGATCTCTTGTGATTTTTCTCAGATTCTAAGAACTGTGTGTCTTTGCTCCCTGTAATCCTTTTTTTTTTTTTTTTAAGTATATCTGATGTGAAGTAAATGAGTGTAGTTCTTCCAGGAAGTTATGGAAGAAGTAAGTCTTTCTTATGCAGGGAACTTTTTTAAAAGATGCCATCATCTTGTTACTTGACCTGTAATATAATTGTTATAATGACATAATTGTTCTGTTTGTCCTTTGTTTTCTTTCCCTTGGATTTCCAGTTTCCTCCAAATCCATATAATTTTGCCTATTTATGCATAGAACAGTCGCACAGTTAAAAAAATCAAGTGTGGAATCTGTTCAAGAGGTGAACATTTATGCATAGGCTTTATGCTGTCTCTTCAAGCACAATGTCTTGTGGTTGCCTGTGGTTAAGGACTACCACCCAGAGAATCACTCAGTCTTACTCTGAAGACATTAGGAGATTGATGCTTTGAGGCCTGTTACATTTAACCTGTTTTCTGAAGAACTGTGTTCCAGTAGGTAATTGTGAAACTGTTGCGTTTATGCCTTCTTGCTGGAGTTTTTTCTGGCCTAAGTCTATAGCAATTTGTCCTTGGTTTGTCTGTTACACAAAAAAAAGTATTCAGTACTTTCTTCTCATGAAGATCATTCTACCTAGCAAAACAGTTTATTATGAATCTTTCTTGTCTTGTAAATAATTTTCTTCAACTTGCTCACATATGTAGTGTTTCTGTCTTTCCTCTTTTGTTTTACATACTTACATATATATGTTATTTCAATATTTGCCTGAACATTCTCTGCTATAAAGAGGGAAAAATCCAGTTTCAGTTAATTTCTCCTTGTACATCAGAAAACTGCCATAGCAATTTTCCCTGCTCTGCCATGCCATGTTTCTCCTTTGTTATGGAACACAAATCATTCTGGATTCATGACTTTCCAGGAGACATCTTTCTGGTTTTCTGAACTTCGCACAAGCTTCCTGTGTGCTGTTAAAATGCAGTTTGTTTGGATGAGCCCGATCTCTCAAGCAAACCCATCCCTGTTCATATTATTAGTGCAAACATTTTTGTGGGATTTGTGCTTTTTGTTTGACAATCACTAAAAAATTAAACATAGTTCAACTCTGTGATACCTTATTTTATACAATTTATTTTACATTCTTTCTTAGTAAATAGTTCCTGTCGGTCTTTCTTTCTTTTGAAGTTGTTTCATATATTGTCCTCATACAATATCATTCTATTTCTGTTATTTTTTTAGAAATTCACTGAGCAGAGACGAGACTGAGCAGAGACTATTTTAAGAGAGGGTATACCAGAGTTTATGCATGTCTTTGTTAGGTTTGAATATTTCATTTAATATTCAATATTTCATAGCATAAATTTTTCAGGATAAATAACACTGCAGCTGAATTTCTGTAGGTTTTCTCTACACAATAAAATAAACATCTTTCCTATGATTATTATATGGCCTTGTTCAAACAGCATTTCTCTTTCTAACTTTCTCTTTTTCTGCTGCTGTTGTTCATGAAGTATCTGTAGCAGTCTTGCACTGGGTCCTAAATAGTGTCAGACTTTTAATAGTGGTAAGAAATTGGCCGAAGTTTACTACTGTGTAGATGTACAGATTTTTGCTTTAAAAATTCTTATAAACTTTATTTTCCTATCAAGTATTTATCTTGTACTGTTGCTTCATGATAACAGACAAAATTTGTTTCACCAAAGAGATATCATATTGAATCTATTTTCCATATAACAGACAAAATTTGTTTTCTCCAAAGAGATATCATATTCAGTATTTTTAGAGCGTGTGTGTGTGTATATATATATAATTCTAGAAATACTTGAATTTGCCAGGAGTAATATGAATTTCTGTGACGTATTTCCTGAGGAAAATAATAATACTGACTTTACTTAAGTTCATGTAAACTTTGACAGGTTTTACAGTTCATGGTAAAAGTTCTTACCAACCTTCCTTCAATTTAAAGAAACTCCTACATAAGAAATATACTACAGAATTATATCAGTTTACAAAATGCTAATCTAAATGAGTTTAAGCTTTTACTAGTTCAGAAGAGCTGGGATTATTATTGCATTAAAACACCTGCCTTGCATGTAAGGCATAGCTGTTTGTACTTACTAGCACTTTGTCCCTTGCACAGGCTGCTGAAGTGATCCCTCCAAGGTATTTATGTATTTTACAAACATGATATACATGTAAACTAAATGAAAGCTCTGGAGCAAGTAACCACTCAGTAGAATGTGTTCCCTTCCTCAGAATATTCCCCCCCCCAAAAAAAAACACACCCCAAAACCAGCTTTTTAAAAGATTCAAAAGTCTTAACTTTTTTTGAGGCAGATAATTTTTTACTAAGAGCTTCCAGGTGAATATGTTACATCCAGACCAGTAGCTTTGTGCTGGCACAGCTGCTCTAAAAGGACAGTGATGCTGAAATTGGAAACACATATTTCCATGTCTTGGAGTATAGTTTTTCTCTGTCTGAGTAAATAGAACAAATTAAGTCGCATTTCCTTTTTGATTGAGTTGCTCCCAGTGTTAAAATGAAGGATAATCTTCTTGCACAGGATCGAGGAGATGAATTCACTTACACTGGGAGTGGAGGTAGAGATCTTTCTGGCAATAAAAGGATTGGAGAACATTCATTTGATCAGACATTAACACACATGAATAGGTAAGTTTTGAAGATATAATTTGAAAGTATTCCAGAACAAAAGATCCGGGTTGTAGTGCTTTGATTAAAATCTAGTATTTCACTATATTCATTCACTCCTATACATGCTGGTTTTGTAAACAGTGGTTCCTCTTGCTGCTCAGGGTCATTTTATCAAGCATTGTATTTTGTTGATATAAAGAAACATGCACCTCAGTGAAATATTGCTGTATTGATGGTGCAGCTAGCAGTCATGTCTCTGGTTAAAATTGTCCTACAACTTTCTTCAGAGGACTCTGGTTTTAATGTAATGAGATGTTTGACAAAACTCCTGCATGAAAGTTTTCTGTTCTGGGTGTTTCTTTTTAGATTTCTTCTTCAATGTTTAAATCAATTAGGACATGTAAGTAGGAAAAAAGCATGTTCGTTTTCCCATATTAGAAGAAATCTTCACTATTTTGCTAGCCCTTGTTTCCATCGTAGTTTTCCATGAAGAGCAAGGAATTAAGGTGTTGCTGTATCAAAAAGCGATGCTTGAGAACGAAAATACATGTAAAAAAAAAAAAGACATCTCTTTGAAGTGTTTTCACATCCTCTAAAAGTCTGCCTCAACAAAGAATTCTCTACCCTTTTTTATTTCTGAGAGCATACTCTTTCATATGCAGCTGACTACTTAACACCACTAGGGTACTGACATTGAGACCTTTACTTTGCCAGGTCTGCTTTCAGATACAATCTGCTGCTAAGCAGTGTAGAAGGATTCTTTGCTTTTGTGGTGCTTCCAGGAGAAAGGAAAGCCTGACTTGGCTGCTGAGAGGGGGGGAGGGAAGGAGGAGGACATAATGTGAACAAGGACAGAGGAAGATGGAAGTAGATTTAAACAAAACTTTTACAAGCTTACTTAGTGAATAGAGCAAATTTGCACTGGGAATCATAATTAAAAGCTGGACTCTAGAGTCTCAGCATTCCTCTGCTGTTGGCAAATGAGAAATCCACTGTCAAAACTTGCCTTGTATTTTTGCAGGTATTAGTGTTCATGGCGTACAATAAGATTCTGCTCTCAGTTACTGATTTTGATTCAAGTTTTGAAGCATTTTGATACTAAATATCATGATAACTCCATGTAGTTGAGTCAGTATTGGTTAATTTAGTTTTCCAGATATTTTACTTCTCCTTTTTTAAGTTTTGTTTTTATGTAAGAAACATTTTTAGAGTTGGTATTGTATGCCTGTCTCTTACTGTCCTGTGTAATGTGGGTTTTATACTCGTACCATGGCTGTTCTTAAACTATATTATTTCATCTGTTCTGAGATCCATGGTTTAATTTGAATCTGATTTTGAAGGGTTTTCAATCCCTGGTCAAATCAGGCTGTGGGAGTAGAAATACTTTACATTACGGCAGTTTGATCTAGTAGGTATTCATAGTGTCTTGTTCCAGATTTCTAGAAGAGGGTCTTTATGTAGTTAATGGATAAAAGGGTTTATTGTCCTTGAGTTAACTACTATTATATAACTCCTACTCTGAAGCAAAGTGTGAGAGATTTCAGTTACTTTTGGATGGTTACTGTGTACTTTCTTCTTCATAGTGTTTTTTGTCATACTTGTTACTTCTTGTACACACATAAAGAGCCGTAAAATCTGCAGCTAAATGGGATAGTGATAGGGAAAGTTTGCCTTTTGTTACAGTTTTCTTTCAATTCCCTCAATGCTATTTAGGAAGGAATTAGTTTGAAAAATGAAGAATATTGGAGCTAAAAGGATTGGCTTGTTTTATTTAGCTCTTTCAGCTGAGTTTTCATCGGAAATCTTGACAACAAAATATTTTGTTTTCCCATTTTTTTTTCTTACCATACATGGTAGAGTGGATCTTGTTGCTTTCACTACTTCTGCAGCTGTTAAAGAATGTACTGAAAAGTTCTATGCAGCATGATTAAGCATATTAGACAAGGGAAATAAATATGACTTGATTACATTAATTCCCAAGAATCTGTTGTGTGAAGCAGTCTAGTGTACGAAAATTTTAAATCTCTTTCTAGGGCATTGGCCCTTAACTGTGATGCCCCACTGGATGACAAAAATGGAGCAGAGTCTAAGAATTGGAGAGCTGGTAAGCCAGTCAGAGTAGTGCGCAGTTCAAAAGGACGGCGAATCAGCAAATACGCCCCAGAGGAAGGCAACAGATATGACGGCATTTACAAGGTATTCGTCTTTCTACTGAGTGCAGCATAACATTTTTCATCATTTGTTTTAAAAAGTCTCATGTTACATTGCAAATTATTCATTATTACTTAAAAGAAGTAATTCCTTTTTTCTCCATGATAGCTTTTTAGCCTTAGCTTATTCTGCAGAGAACTAAAATGAAATTATGCAGAGCAGTGATGATAAAACATAATCCATAATAGTATGTATAAAGTTGAGTATGTAAGCTGCTTTATTTGTGCCTACTGAGTCATATTCATTGCTGGAATTAATGTGTTTCTTCATGCCATCCAACTATATCCTAGTTCTTTGTGCATTTAATGACTTTCAGCATCTGAAATAAAGGTGTTTACCTTTTAAGAGCACTGTATTTATCAAAAATACAAAAATTTTGCACCGAGGGAAGAGTTGTTGTATAATAGTAATGTATAACTTAGTCTTCTCATTTCTTCTTGAACAATCAAACTATGAAAACATGACTATATGCATGTGTTTGGCTTGTGATAAAAAAATGTCAGTAATTTCATTTTGTTCTTTAGGTGGTAAAATACTGGCCAGAAATTGGAAAATGTGGATTTTTAGTTTGGCGTTACCTTTTGAGGAGAGATGATGTTGAGCCTGCACCTTGGACTTCAGAAGGAATGGAGCGCTCAAAGAAACTGGGTCTAAGTGTACAGGTTTGAACCAGGACTTACAGAGTTGTTTTTGTTTTGAGTTCCATGAAATAAATTCCAGAAATAGTTAAATTAAAGCCCTTCTTTTTTTTTTTTTTTTCTTGTACTTCACTGTGGCAGAATTTAATTTCAAAACCCACTGTAGATTATCTGACTGAAAGATCCTGTATTAGTGACACAGCAGAAGGAACAGTGGATGAAGTGTTCTGCCTTAGCAGGGAATTGCTTTGCATATAGAATCATAGAATAGTTAGAGTTGGAAAGGACCTTAAGATCATCAAGTTCCAACCCCCCCGCCATGGGCAGGGACACCTCACACTAAACTGTATCACCCAAGGCCTCATCCAACCTGGTCTTGAACACTGCCAGGGATGGACCATTCACAACCTCCTTGGGCAACCAATTCCAGTGCCTCATCACCCTTACAGGAAAGAATATATGGATTGGAAAATTAAGAGTTTGAATACAGTTTTGTGATCCTTATGATGGAAAGGATTTTTAGAAGAATTTTAGAATTTGTAGCTGATTCTGTCTGAGAAATTGAAAAACTTGAGAATTTTGTGTACTTTCTCTCCATGTGACTGAGTGATTTGTGTGACTGCATTCCAGGTACAGAAATCAGCTGACACATAAGGACTTTGGAATTGCAGAATACACAAAAGATAGAAAGAACTAATATACTGTTTTTTCGCAGTAAGGCAGCGGTAGATCTTGCAGCATGTCATCATCTTCAGCCTTGCCTAACTGATTTGCATAGTTTTAAGGGCACAGATATGGGTATTGGGTTCTTTTTAATACAGCCAAGTCTGGATTAGGTTCTTTGACTTGACTACACTTTCTTAGTAATAAATAGTAATTTAAGCGTTTTCTCCATCATGTATGGTTTTAAAAATTATTTTATAGTTACTTTTATGTGTAGTCACAGGGTTTTGAAGTCTTTTAGATACTAGTCTTGTTGGTATTCAGGAATTTTTGTGTGCCAGTGGGTTTTGTTTTATACCTGTGTTTTTTTTATTTTAGTATCCAGAAGGTTATTTGGAAGCCATGGCTAGTAAGGAGAAGAAAGATAAGGTTAAAAAGCAAACTGTGAAACAGGAGCCAACCAGGCAAAGCAATGGAAACCAGAAAAGGACAATTGATGGTATTTTTTGTTTTTATATTTTAGCATTCATCAGCAAAGTCTGCCGTGTTATGTTCATTAAGCTGGTAGCAATGAAAATTTTGTGGAAATGTGAAGTTATTTGAAATACTAATGTAAACTGATAAGCACATGCTCTGTTATTAAGTATTAGTGTAGGGATCTTATTTACAACTTCCAGTTCTTTCTCTTTAGCTCTGCAGAAAAACAAGCAGTGTTCTGTGCGTTTGTGTGCTGCAGCCCAAAACAATGCTGTACAGTATGAGTTGGAGCATGGATTTGATGGCCAAATTTCAGGAGTGTAATCCATGTTTTAGTCTTCTAGAAACATGGATTACCTTTTATTAGTTCAGACTAATGTTCTGTTCTTACTGTGTCTGATGGTCATAATCTTAAGCAGGTATAGAGGAAACTATGAGTACACCCAAAAAAGCCATGAGGATGGGAGATGGAGGGAAAGGAGAGGCTTTCCAGCTGACCCAAGAGCAGCAATGGCTGATTAGAGAAGACACGATGAACCAGAAACTGTGGGATGAAGTACTTGCTTCTCTTAAGGAAGGACCAGTATGTTTGCTACATGCATGATTTTTAATATTTACCTTTTCTTTAGACTTCTAGAAGGAATCTTGGGCCCTTCTTAAAACCTAATTTGTTTGTTGAACTTCTGCTGAATACTAACTGTATCTAGCATTATTTTTAAGACTTTGATTTCAAGGGAATAATCCTCACTTGTGCAATTTGCTATTGATGGCTCATCTTACACCTGCATAATAGAGATCTTTTCTTGCTCAAAAAACATTTTGAAGTGGCGCTTTTTTTTTTCAGTTTGCAGGGAGCAGGTTTTCACTGAAATTATATTTTTGTACTGTGCTGTTGTGAGAAATCAGACATGAAGAAAGATGGTTCTAGTCACCACTTTACAGAGAAAATAATTTTATGACAGAAAATGCAGCTTGCTTTGTCTAAGAAGGTGGAGGTATTGTCATCTTCAAATTTAAATAGGAAATGAAAATATTTTCATCCATATCTAGATTATTCCACTCTGTAGAAAGGAAAACTTAAGTAAGAGAGAAAATATTTTCCTCCCTCTAATGTCAAGAAAATAGGATGACTCATAGAATGGTTTGGGTTGGAAAGGACATTAAAGATCGTCTAGTTCCAGCCCCGCTGCCGTGGGAAGGGATGCATCGCACTACAGTAGCTCATGATTAAGAGACTGTAGACACTGGCATTCAGAAAGTCAACAAAAGAAGTATTTGCTGAAATACTATGTCTTTCAGTGATGATTAGTCTTACCAATCTCAAGTTCTTAGTTATTTTAGCTATTTTGCAGAGGAGATCAAGGCACTAAGAAGTTAAAATAACTTGATAAAACTCAATTCACTGAAAATCAAACCATTGGTTGGTAAGTGGACATAAATAAATAGTTTGAGAATTAACCAGTGGCTATTTATGGTGCTTCTGTAACAGAAAAAGCATCTATAGCTCCCTGTTCTTCCATGTCCAGTGTTCTGTAATGACTAGAAGGAATGTCAGCTCTTAAAATTGTGCATGATGACAGGCAATAGAGATCCATGTCTATAAAAAACAGAGAGCAGCAATTTCAAAATGGTTGATCCACATTTTCTACAGATTTCTACCCATAATTTTGGTAAGAACTCCATTTGTTTGCCACTAAAGACAGTGGGAGTGACTGGTAGCTTTGGGTTGCTACTCTGAAAATGCAAATATTCCTGCTTGACACACCTGCTTTTAACTAAATAAAATGTGCTTTAAGATAAGTCTGGTATTAGAAATTATTACAAGGAACCATATTGTGATTGCCTTTAGATCTGCTTTCTTTGTTACATGCCCCAGCTTCTGTTCTTGAGATATTTGGAGATCACTGACATACTGAAGATAAGCATGTTTGTGTGTGTAAAACACCTGATTACAAATGTATCTTGATATTTCTCAGAGGTACCCTGAGAAGATTTGAAAACCAGGGAGGTTTTCTGCAGAGAATTTGTCCTGAGGAGAGAAGAAACCATTAACCAGCTGTAATCCATAAGCACAGGAGGAGGTGCAGCAGTGACTTTCTTAACAGAAGTTGTTCCCCCGGCAGAGAAGCAGAGATCTTTCAGGCACATGCAAATTTCTAGCTGCAGTTACTAAACATAATTACTGAATTTTATGAGCTTTGCTAAGAATCAGGCATGAAGGGCCCTGTGGGCTGTTTCATTTTGTTTATAACAATACTGATACAAACAAGTAAATAATCTTTAAAATATTAGTTTCCTGATTCGTGGAAGAGCAGGGAAATTAAGCAGTTACGGACCTGCTTCCTGATTACTTTTAGAAAGCTAGAGTTAAGGATATGGAGGGCTTTAAAACTTCTGGAAGTTCATCATTTCTATGTAGTAAGTGGTATTATAGGAACTGTAATAGAGCTTGTCTTTTTTTATTCTTTTGCCCTACACTAGAACTTTCTGAAGAAACTGGAACAATCCTTTATGTGTGTCTGCTGCCAGGAGCTGGTTTACCAGCCAGTGACAACAGAGTGCCTCCACAACGTCTGTAAAGTAAGAATAAACTCAGTCTTGCTCTGGGCTGTTTTCTTAGTTCTAAGACACCAGTCACCAAAGTCATACGTATTCTAGGAGGACAGTAATTATTGCATAACATTCTGAGCAGAAACATGCAACAAGTTTGCATTCAGTGATTGTTATATAAGCTTAATTTTATGTAGTAGTCTGGAAGTATGTAGTATAGCTCCTGGTAGACATAATGAGTGGAGTTTGGCATTGCTGTCGTTCCTTTGTGATCAGTAGAACTACACTAGGAATTGGTTTGGTCCAGGAGCTAGGTGATGATACAGTCACAATAATTTAATTTGACATAGCTAAGGAATAAAAACAGGTTTTATTATTGTGTAACACTTATTTCAAAGGATGCAGAGTAAATATATGACAATTATTTGGAGTAAGTTATCTTGTTATTCTTGACATTGTTTATCTTTGGTAGGAGGGCCACATAAGTCAATTTATAACTCATGTATCATAAAATCTTGATCATGTGCTGATACTTGAGGTCTGCCTGCTGTACCCAGTATTTCTTCTGCCTAGGAGCCTTAAAAGGACTCAGACTATTATCATCCTAGTACAATATCTGATAATGCAAGTTCGCTGTTTAAGAAGATACATATTGTTTCGTAAAAATCACTGTGTTGTTATGGATGGGCTGCACACATGGAATGATTATGGCTCCTTAAAACATTAAAAGTGTTAAGATGGGGTAAATATTTAGAATTACGGATACTGGAAAACTGGAGAAGAAAAAGCTGAATGTCAGCAAACTCAGAAGGCACAGAATTTGAAGATGTCAGTAAATATTTGCAAATGCAAAATAACATCTGGTTAAAGTTGTAAGGAATAGTTTGATAGCAAGCTGCTACTGCTGTTTGGGCACAGATCTGCCCTGATATATTTCTGCTTGGGCTTGGAGCAGCTTGTGGTAACATAGTAAAGAGGACAGCACTGATGCTGGTGTGTTAAGAGATTATCTTATTCTACATATGTCTTTAAGGCATAATTGAATCTTATCTGGTGAGGTAGATGGAGATTGTTACTTAAGACAATATAGCTGATGTGCTCACCTTCTTGAAGAACTTTACCAAATTGAAGCCAGAAAGAAGCTGCAGATGTGGCTGTGATTCATAGGAAGGCACTAGTGGAAATGAAGGGGAAATCCCAGCAGTGATTTGTTTTAATTCCTCCCCAGCTCAGTTTTTCACATCTCAGCCAAGAGCAGAGCTCCTTTGATAGGGCATTTTGGTCATAGAGGCAGAGGTAGGCACCAGAGGGCTTCGTAATGATTTCCTTATTCTGGTAATACAGCAGGTTGCACTTTTTTCATTACTGTGATTCCTTTGGTATTTTGCTGGTTGAACTGTCAGTTTTAAACAAAATTCTCATAATTTGTTTCCCTGTCTCGTATGTCCTAGAGTTGTTTACAGCGCTCTTTCAGAGCTGAAGTTTTCACCTGCCCTGCCTGCCGCTACGACCTGGGAAAAGGCTACACCATGGTACCCAACAAGATACTGCAGACACTACTGGACCAGTTCTTCCCTGGTTACAGTAAAGGACGATGATGTGCTCAGATTCTTCTGTACTTCGCTCAATGACTTTATAGAGAGTAAAGGGGAATAAACATGAGAAATTCAACAGTGGACCAGCCACCTTGATGGGACTCAATATGTCACATTTTGAAGCAGCTAACCCTCTTCCCATCATGGCCATCTTTCTGGTGTAGTGAGAACTCTAATTCTTAGCTGTCTTTTAACATCAAGGGTAGTTTCGGCCAGTTAAAAAAATGTTTTTAAAGAAGAAGAAGAAGAAGAGGAAGAAGAAGAAGAAAAGCCTCAGCTCTTACTGGCCTAGCTGATGCTCAATTTATGATTTGTTTTTTTTGTAACTACCTCAGGACAGAGGAAAATACATTGTGGGGATAACAAAACTTAGTGGAGTTTTAGCTACACACTGCCTCCTCAATATTAGTTGTGCCTGGTCCATGTGGTTTGATTTACAAAAAAGAAAAAAACAACCAACCAACCCAAACCAAAACAAAAACCCACAAAAAAAAAAAAAGGCAAAAACTCCCATAAATAGCACTTAAGCCAGCTGGATTAAAGAACAGCAAATTCTGTGGTGTGCATAATCCTTTTTTGTCTTTTTCTTCTATTATGCTGTATTTTTTTGCAAGAACAGGCTGATTTTTAGTCTATTTTTGTGAGCTTCATTGTGCTTTTCTTGTATTACGCAAGTTGACTACTAATGACTAATGAGAACAATATGAATGCATTGTTGCTGCATTAGTGTAAAGTGATCTGTGTTTTTTGCACTTAAAGAGGGTATTCAAGACACTCTAGTTGTGTAAAAACTAGTTCATATAAAAAGGCCACTTCTGTATTAGTTACAATGTATGCTTTTAGTAGGTCTTGTATCAGTGGCAATACATCTACATGGCATTGAAGGCAGTGCTAGCTTGGAGAGGGTTCAAATCGCTTCATATTGTGATCTGAAATTTTATATACAATATATCCCCCCCCAAATATACCTTATTAAATATTTTATGATTCAGAAAAGTTGCTAATTTTGTTTTTAATGTTATCCACTCTTAAAACGTAGCAGTTTATAGATTTTTTTAGTATTTTTTTTTTCGATTAGTGGGCTGCTTATTTTTCAGATGTGAGGCTTTGTATTCCTTAACTAATTTCTCAATGGAAGAAGTACTGTTAATTAAGAAAAAGTCCACAGCCTAACATTGGTATCTGTGGGCTCACACATACTCTGTAGCAGCCTTGACTGCTGAACCCAGGACAAAGGAAGAACTGGTGTAACATAGAAAAGCATTGTTTGTTACTGCTCAGTAAAAGTAACATTGTAGCTCATTAAGGAAAAAAAAAAGCATCTATTTTCGTATTAATCGCTGTCAGTATTTCACTTTGTGTAGAAGAGGTTACTGCTGTGGCAGTTCTGACAAACCAGAAATAAAGCCTCATCATTTCATACTGCTCTGTTGGATAAACCCAGGTGAAAATGTAAAATCAAGAAAATGACAACAGGTAACATTCTGACCAATTTTATTACAGTACTAACATTGGTAGGTAAAAAAAACAGCATGAAATATTGATACTAGCAATGCTAGTGATAATATGTAAAGTATATTAAACAATCTACTTCATCTTCTTTTTACAGAATATAAACAATTACTCCCACAGTTAATATTCAGTATTATTGCCTATGCATCTGTGTATTTTCTACTTTTTTAACCATACCTTCTTTGCCAATTTGCAATCTGGGTGTTAATTATTAAAACTTTAGCACAAAACAGACAAAATGCTAAACTGAGGCAACTTCATATTCATTTGCTGTGGAACAATCAAATTCTGTTTACACCTAGCATATTGACTGTATTTACATTTTAACTGAGCAGTGATTCAATTAACAAACATGGTGATTATCCAAAATATACACAGTATATAAATCCCCTTTCAGGTCTGGGAGGTAAAGGCCATCCTGGTGGACTCAGAAATCCAGGCAGCTGAAAACAGTCTTAGGAAGATGCTCTCTTCTGTTCAGAAAAGGGAGATTCGTAAGCTTCCATTGGTGGGCAGGTACAAACCAGATGCTGATCTCCGTATATGTCATCAATGCGAGCAATTGTAGGCCAAAACTTGCTTTCAGGCTTCACAAATGGCTAAGTATAGAAGAAAAAACAACCATTTTAATTTTTCTACCAAGGCAGTCTATGTAATGGTAGTAGATATTAGAAGTTTTAAAAATTACACTTGCTGAAAAAGTGCACTTTTTAAGTGAAGTCTTACTTCAGATCTGTTTGCAGTCCCTGAAAGTTAACAAGCATGTATGACAGAGTTGGCAGTCAAAAGAATATTCAGATTTTTTGAAAGGTGTAACCATGTCCTCTAACAAGTGCTTGCAAAGAAACAACTGTTATGGGATTAAAACAAAAATAAAAATGACCCTTTGAATAACTGGCTTACAGATAGGTATAAAGGAAAAGTGGAGGAGGCTGTGCTGTTCAATATAGTTACAGTATAGAAATCCAGGTGGCAAACTTTACAGGTGCAGTTAAAGTCTTCCTCTTTGTGCTTTGAAGCAGTCCCGTGTATCCAGTTCCAATTCATAGAATCATAGAATACTTAGGGTTGGAAAGGACCTTAAGAACATCAAGTTCCAACCCCCCTGCCATGGGCAGGGACACCTTGCTCTCAACCATATCACCCAAGGCCTTGTCCAACCTGGTCTTGAACACTGCCAGGCATGGAGCTTTCACAACCTCCCTGGGCAACCCATTCCAGTGCCTCACCACCCTAACAGGAAAGAATTTCCTCCTTAGATCCAATCTAAACTTCCCCCATTTAAGTTTTAACCCATTACCCCTTGTCCTATCACTACAGTCCCTAATGAAGAGTCCCTCCCCAGCATCCCTATAGGCCCCCTTCAGATACTGGAAGGCTGCTAGGACATCTCCACGCAGCCTCCTCCAGGCTGAACGGCCCCAGCCTTCTCAGCCTGTCTTCATATAGGAGGTGCTCCAGTCCCCTGATCATCCTCGTGGCTCTCCTCTGGACTTGTTCCAACAGATCCATGTCCTTTCTATGTTGAGGACACCAGAACTGCACACAATACTCCAAGTGAGGTCTCACGAGAGCAGAATAAAGGGACAAGATCACCTCCTTCGACCTGCTGGTCACACTCCTTTTGATGCAGCCCAGGATACGGTTGGCTTTCTTATTTGCAGCAGATTCACACTGGTGTGGCTTGTTCCATGGTGACTGTGCATCTCGTCAAACCCTCATCAAAGTTCTTCAGGGCAGAACTTTACATCTCAGAAGATGGGACTTGGTTTTGGGAGCCCCTGGTGCAGTATGTCAGATTTGAATGGGATGTTTCCAATAGGAATATCCAGTATTCAAGTGCTGGGATTTAGAAATCCAAGTTTGCATTTCATACGTAGAAACTATGATTTAAGATCTTTTTTCCTTGTCTTGAAAAGCAGAACCAATGGAACTACTGTAGAACTCGCACACATAAAAAATTGGGCAACAGTATAAACAACTCTGAAGTTTTATTCTTAGCAGGTTATTTCAGCTCCAACTGACCAGAAAACCACAGAGCAAAAAGGACATTTACATACTACTGCACAACTAGGACCCCTTTATTACTCACCAACGGGAATGCTGCCACTTCTCTGGAATAAGGACGATCCCACTTGGAAGAAGTGACACAGTTCAGAGTATGTGGTGACATCTGCAAGGAAAAGTACATGTTAGTACATGAAATTACTGAATTCAGTTCAATGTATCAGGGTGAACCCTCCTTCAGGATCACATTACTACATATAAATAATTACTGTCTAGATAGTCTCTTGAGAATACAATCCTTCTGGTGAAAAAACACAGATTTCAAACAGGAGCAAGTCAGATTTTGTTTTGCCTGAAGATACTACCCAAGGTTTGAATATGTTTCCAGGATTTCAGTAAATCCCCTCAGTATTTCAAAAGCATTATGACGACAGCATCATGAGAGTTGAACAGAAGTTGAGCCTATAACAATTTTGTGCTGCAGGTACTAAAATAAGTCATTAAATCTGTATTTAACTGTTAAATTTTAAGGTCATTTGATCTCCCCTCTAAAGCAGATAAACCCATTTCTCCTTTATTACTTCGAGATTGCCTCAAAAATCATAGATCATGTGTTTCTGTAAATAACTTTCTCTGTCAGCAAAGGTCAGATTTCTGAATTGAAAAAGTAAAAAGTCAGATTTTGGGAAAATGTTTAAGGTTTCAGAAAACGTCAAATTTCAAGAAGCTCAAAGCAGGCTTATGTCGTCTCATGATAAGTCTCAAGGATTAAGCTGATGCTGGTAACTTGCTCTACCTGCCATCTTACCTTTAGTGGGTTAATCTGGGGGTCCATCCTGCCCTCCTCTATTTCAGCAATTTCCTGACGAATGTTGATCATTGCATCACAAAATCTGTCCAGCTCTGCCTTGTCTTCAGACTCTGTTGGTTCAATCATAAGCGTGCCTGCCACTGGCCAGGACATGGTTGGAGCATGAAAACCTTATAAAGAAGAAATAGTCACTGACAATAGGTTACGAATTAGTATCTACATTACCTATCAATTGATTCACAAATTCAACCTTTTATATCCTTTAGAGGATTGAACTCATTGGTGGTGTTGGCAGTGTATACTGTAAAGGTAAAACAGACTCTTAGAGTATCTTAGTTTTTAACAGTGAAGGGTATTGCCATTGTATTATTTACAATTGAGCTACCACTGATCTAATGAAACTTGCTTAAAACCTGTTTTTTGCCTTTTTTTTAACTTTTCATCCCAAAGTATATTTTTTTCTCTCCTGTGTTATTTCTGTTCCTGCTGCTTACTTTAGTAGAAGTGCTTTGTCACTTTACCTTCTTATGACAGGTAAAGGGAGACAGGCATAGATTTCTGCACTGGTGAACAAGGTAAAAAGATCAGGTGATCTCTCATGATTCCCATTGTGCACTACTGCTAATTACAGCCTCATGACACTTCTCTTCTGGCTGCAGAGGATGGACTTCATGAAACTTGTCCATGTAACTCACCTCCATACCTACTGAAAAGTCCATTTGAAATGGTGTGTGCTATTTAAGGCCATAGCAGCCCAGTTAACAAGAGCAGGAAGGGTGTCACAAGTGGACTTTGTATTATTTCACTGGAGAGGTATTACTGGTCAGGGTTTTAACAGCTTTTATGAATATTCATTACAGGCACAGTTGCATAGGATCAAGCAGTTCAGGGGGACCTCTTGAATGGCAGCCAAAGAGTAGCCACAGTCAGATTCTGTGGAATGTGTACAAAACTGCCTAAATTATAACAGGATTGAAGCATTTAAATCCTATCATCTTATTTCAAAAGTATTTCTTTTTGTTATTGGAATCTTACTAAGCTTCTGGCTCCAACCTGCTTGCACCGGTGGTTAAGTCATGCAAGTGCAAATCTGAAGGGGCAGTTTATAAAACTGAGAAGCTAACAGCAGACTTCTAAGTAGATACTACAACTCAATTGATCCAAATATCTCTCCAAGATGTTAACAAACATGAGCAGACCTGAACTGATCATTGACAGATTCCCCATCCATAAGCACAACTTGAATGTTTCTTTAAGCTTACCATAATCCTGAAGTCTCTTTGCAAGATCTACAGCTTCAATGTTCGCTGTTTTTTTGAAAGGTCTTGTATCCAAAATGAATTCATGGGCTACATAACCTGTAGATGAAAAAGTGTACACTGTATTTACCCACTAGGAGTATAATGGTATCTGCCTAGCAGTCTTTTCTGATTGGTTTGGTGGAGAGCATGACAAACAGACAAATCAAAAAATACCCGCTTGGGCAAGATCTCCAACCTGAGAAATTGCCAGGTGAGAGATACACAACTCGGTAATTGAAGACTGGCCCTCTGAATCCATGTGACATTAAGAAAAGGCCTCATTTCCAAGACCAGAACTAGGAAAGGGTGGTCAAAGTAGCTCCTCTAGTTTACACGTACTCTGAAAATAAATGCATTTGTCAGTGGCCCAACACCATTTGGGTCTTAGGCTATCCTGAATTAGCCATGTACAAGATAGTCACTATCATATGAAAGAGAAAAGCTCAAATCTGGTGTTCCAGAGAGACTAAAGGCAGAATTTATCTAAATTTATATCCAGGATCCTGGAAAAAACTTGTTTACTTCATTGGTGGATCTTTCAAGTTTGCAAATTCCATTCACTTCTGTGAGGAAATAGTATTTTCTCTTAAAATTCAGCCTGCAAGTTTAGCCAAGGTGTACTCCAGTAAATGTAAGACACATATTTTGAGGAGCATACATACTGTACTCCAATGTCCTTTGGCGAAGAACAAGCAAAATAGCATCCTCTGACAGTTATACTATAATAGATGATTCTTGCACCTCTTATTCATTACTCCTGTCCTTCTGCCAGACCACAGAGCCATAGCAGGGAACTAGAATGTAGCTAATGTATTTTGCATTGCCTGTCTCGCAAGGGAGAATAAGGAGGAGAAATGAGAGAAATTTGGGTGGTTTTTTGGTGTTACTGAAACCTGCTTCCAGATCTTAAATTGCTGTGCCGTTGGTTGTAGGAGATTCGGAGGTATCAATTTAGTTGCTTCTCCTTTTTCTACTGTACCTTAATCTGCCACTGAACTTCAAGGAGAACAGTTTGATACCAACGTTTACTCCATCTATTGTCATCATTTCATCTAATTACAAACAAGCATTTATTCTTCTACTTACAAGTGTCTCAGTTTCGTTGCAATACCTTCACAGATCACTGTGGTAGGTTATTTTTCTTCTTGTAAACATAAAGAGAAGTCTGAGATGCAGCTGTCATGTAGCATTAAATAAGAACCATACTACAAGCCAACTTCTACTCTAGGGAAAAAAAGTCAGCTTTGTAGAAGAAAGCAAATACTTGCCTCTTGCTCCTCTGAAAAGGATTTTGTAGTGCTTCTCTAGTCTCTTTGCCATGTAATTTGCATTCAGTATAGCAATCTCAGAAGCATGTTTTAGACCCTTTGCTCCCATTGTCTGAAAGAGGAATAACATGAAGAAACAAAAAATGCCCAAGCAATCTAATTGTGTTCTTGTGCTAGCAAGCGTGACAAAAACAGCACCTTAATGCATCTGCCTAGTTTTACGGCAGTCGTGCTGCTATTACAGTATGGTTTTACATCTTCAACACCATACTCACAGAAAAGCACTAGGTATTACTTGAGAGCAACTTTAGTATATATAGCTTATGAGACTGCTCACTGTGTAAGAGGTTTTACCTAAAGTCAACAAGGGAGCAACACAAACCTTTCCTCAAACTGAGAAGCTCTGAACTGAGTGAGCAGAATGCAAGAATGTAATCAGCACACTTGTAAGAACCGCAGACACTGCCTGTCATCATCCCAGGGAAAGAGCATCCGTAGAGCTGCCCAAAAAGCTGTGTGTGCTGCTATGGTTACCCCAGCAATACAAACTCTGCTTGCTGATGTCATGTTAATGGTGATAATGTGCATTAATAAAGACCAGAGCTAAATTAACACAGATGTGCTTACTTCTGTGTTAAAACACTGTAAAAGAGCAGTGCTGGGATTGAGCTGTGGTTGAATTTCTTAATGTTGCACACAGAAGTCAAGTTGGCAAAGGAGAAAGCCAAAACGTCCTTAAAGGTAGCCTCTTTAGATGGGACAGTGTAAACAGGTGGCACTTTGCACTGTAAAGAAACAGCTTCCCTTAAAAGATGTCCTACCATTTAAACATTCTATAATAGGAACCAGATTACACTCAGAAGTGATTTTTACCCACAGCTGAAACGATACCATGGAAGCTGAACCAGCACATATTTTTTATCATTTAAAATTCCAGAAGAGCTGGTTTCCGTGGGAGCAGAATTTTCCACGGTAAGAGTATCAAACTAGCTGCAGGGTATTCTGAATGACACTGCCCCTAGCATTCCATTCCATGGTTCACTCTTCCAAGTCTTTCTCTTGATAAAAGCTTTAAATATGGTTCAGAGTTCCAGCACACTCTCTTCTCAAACAGAATTTGAATCTACATTAATCTCAGTTGGCTAAATAATGCCATATTTGCAACTAAATATTTGCAGGCTTATCGCTAAATTGCAAGGCATTAAAAAATTACATAGCTCATGATCAAGTTGCTGCACATCTAAAACCAAAACTAAGTTCTGTTTTCAAACACAGTAAAATCCCCTGGAATTCAAGTTCTTATTAAACAGATTTTGGAAAATTAAATGTTACATACAGGTGAAGTATAGCAATACTGCAGTGTACAACCAGAAACACTCCTGAAAGAACAGTAATTACGAAGCAGCTTTTAAACACAAAGACTTCCATGTCAGAGATGATGGAGAGGGAAGCCTGATTGTAGCTTTCCACTTGTCTCAAAAACTATTACAGACAAGAGACAGAAGAATTAAGTAGTCTGCATAGATATAGTAGTTGTCCTTCATCCTTTCCTACTGTTTCCTAATGGAACAGATTGTTCCATTGTCTTTACAGGAAAACAAAGGGGTTCAAAGGATGTAAATGACTTATGACTGTGCCATAGCCATATACATTTCAGTCTGTGCAAATGTCTTATGACAGCTTCCTCTTAAACCTGTTCCTGTGGCTCCAGTGTTTCTCAGAGTTGCTGAAACAGAAACAGACCCTCAGATGATAATACTTATAAAAGTCTACACACCTTGATATACACCCAGGAAATTGGCAGTATAGCACTGGAACCCCAAGGTGCTGCACTGACAGTACCCAAAGGACATGCATCCTTATCCAGCTGTATGTTGATGACAGGGTGGTCAGGCAAGTAGGGAGCCAAATGTTTCTTCCTAAAAGAAAAACATTGATTTTAGAACTTAAATGTGTATTCCTGTGGTACAATTTCTGGCCAGTTTCAGCAATAGCTTCTCTTCACCTTCCTTCCAAACACAGTCTTCCAGGAAGTCTGGTCTATGTCTTCTTCAACAGTTTCTTATCATAACTGGTGACAATGGAGGATGACACTCAGTTTTCCACTTATCACAAGATATTAATGCAAGTATTCAATTTTTTTTTTAAGAGTAAGATTATTTTCATTTAAAGGATTATGATTACTCTGAATGACAGATTCACAGCACTGACATACCACTTCCATGGTTTGGACTATGTGCAATATCAGAGCTCAAAGCCCACAGATGCCCTCTGCATTTACTCAGAAAACAGACTACTGAGGGAGGTCTATCGTATACACTAAAGAGCCAACATGGAAGTCAGGGTTTGCAAATATACATGAACGTCACCATTCATGAGACCAGCTCACGACTATCCTGGAGAAGGACCACAATTTACAAACTGTACACCTCTCCCATTCATCACTCTTCACGTAAGTGAACAGCCAACCAAGATACATTAAGGGATTTCAAAGGCTAATAAAGAGATACCCACACTCCAATTGGCCCCATTCCAGGTCCTCCTCCTCCATGGGGAATGCAAAAAGTTTTGTGAAGGTTTAAGTGAGAGACATCAGAGCCATAATCTCCAGGACGACATAGCCCCACCTGTGAATGGAATACTCTATTTCAAAATATCCTTCTGCCATTTTAAGACCCATTACTTAAAAAAAAAAAATAGCGTAGTATGTGTATTTCCATTTAACAAGATACATCATAACAAGAATTGATGCAAACAATTTTTTGCTGTACGAATTCTTATTCATGTCTGTAAAGAATGTCTTCAACAAATATTAGTCAGACTAAGCCAAATTCAGCTAACAACTCGTACATCTTACAGCAAGCTTCAGGGCCAATTCGGATGAGAGAGAATTGTTTTCACTATCTAATTTTTATTACTGTTCTTGGAAACCTCACTTCCTCCTCCACTCATGGTCTGAACTGTACACTGCTGTGCTATTTTTTTCCAAGGATATGTACATTCCCAGCTGCAATAAATTTCCCTAGGAGATTTTGTACCTGGGCATTCATATTTGCTCCATCTAAGTAAACCTGGCCTCCATGCTTGTGAATCAGGTCACACACATCTCCGATCTGCTCTTCGAACACACCATTGGTGGAAGGGTATGTGATCATGATGGCTGCCAAGTTCTCTTTGTGCTTGTCCACCTGGTGTCAGGGAGGAAGTGAGGAAAAAAGGTCATTGAGGCTCGTAAAGCTTCTTAAGATTTCCACAAAAACCATCAAATTAAGGTGATAAAGTGTTTGACAGGTGAGAAGCAAGTCTATTGGCAGGTAGGCGAAGTTATTTATATTCAGCTAAAGATACTGGGCCATTTCTTTCAGCAATACCTACGGTAGAAAAATGTTTTCCTAATAAATCAGAACTTTAAATGGTATTAAAACATATATGTGTAATAGTCACTTCTGGAACTTTAAGACAAGCCAAGTGAAACATCTGGCCTTCAAGGTAATATGATTGAATGACCATTCCCCTACTTTCAGTCATACAGTTTTATGACTACCATAAAACCCCGCTCAAATGTGTATTTTTGGAAATGTGTCCTGCTAACCCCTCAGATTCCCAAGATTCACCTGCATCCAATCTGCTCCAAAAAATGAAAAAAGTTGCCTAGCAACACCTTCCCCAGCAGAGGTGGGCTAGAACTTCACCATGCGAAGGATAAAGCACCGTTTCAAATGCTCCACTCATGAATATGCTTCATTCATTTCAAATACTAGATGGAGACCAAAAAGGTTTGCTATAAAAGAGCCTATTATGTAGAAAGCCTCTCTGAGCCACTCCAGCACCAAAGATCCTCGAATTAACAGAAATCAAATGAATGTCACATGGCTAGTGTCTGAGCAAAAAAAAAAGGAAAGAAACATGCATTCACTATTACTGCCCTATTTTCTCTCAAAGGAAACTGATTCAGCTGCCAGTGCTATTACCTGTAGAGGAGAAGGAGTGTTCCTGCCTTGACAATTAAAGGTAATGAAATACTCACCATTGCTTTTAAGTGGGAGATATTAATGCTCCCATTTTTATCCACTTCAATTGGCTGAATCTTCATCCCTGCCATTTGTGCACTTGCTGGATTTGTGCCATGAGCAGATTTAGGAATAAGACAAACCTTAGAAGGGAAGCAGGGGATACAGCGTAACTAGTTTAAAAATCACAAAGCATTGTGGTCTATGCACAGATACAGCTCATTATCAATGTTTTCAAAAAAGGATCCTGAGGGCATGTTTCCTGACAAATTGCCACTTATCCTGAAGGTTATGTCTCAGCTTTCTTAGAAGAAAACCCATTCAGGTATCAGAATCTGAAGACTCATAAGGAAAGTAGATTTTTAATACACTGCATAAATCAGATTTAGGGCTGCAGTTCCAGAACATGACTCAGATACTCACATTTAGAAACCTTTCTCTCACACCCTTAGTTTTTCCTTAATAGTCTCTTTCTAACAAAAAGAAAAAAAAATAAATAAAATAAGAGGATTCTTTTTTTTATTTTCTGTAATCAGTCTCTAGATGTCCAATGACTTGAAAGGAAAAACTGTCTAATTCCAACTTTCCACTACACCTTCAGCTGGTTTGCAAAACATTTTCTTCTGTATTCTATCAAAACAAAAATTTAGACTGAAGCATTTCGGCTATCGCTGTTTCGAGCAGCTGCTTACAGACTTGTTTTCCACGAGAGGGCACCAAATCTCAATGAGGTGGACTGCAAGAGTCTTGGTCTGCTGCTTTACTTGTTTGCTTTTGGTCTGGGATAATCTGTCCTTACATTGCAATCATCTCACCAAAATTAAACTTGCTACCACCAACATTTCACATCTATATGTTTCAACTTATTTCACTTCTAATTAAACTTATGCCTAAATCCTGCAGGACATCTAAACTCTTCCAGGCATTACAGATCGCGCAGAAAGCACAAAAATGAACAATACCCCGTTCAGATTTTTCAGCTATAGCTGCCTGCCATTAAATGAAAATGAAGATTTCTTTTAAAAAAAAATTGAAATTCTGAATTCTATTAAATGTAGTAATGATTCACTCCTCTTTGGGGTTAACTACAGTTGTATCACCTGTTAGGTTTACAAGAACCTTCTTTTGTCAGGTTAAAATGGTACAGCTGGCTCCTTCAGGTCAAAGTTTCAGATCGTTAGTATAGATGAGAAATCAAGCCTTTAGACTCCAGTGTTACTAACCCTAGATGTTTCTCAGTGAATCAGAACTGATTTGGATTATCCATTTACAGTTTTTGTGGCCCTTGTGAAGCAAGGTTATCTCTGCATATCCTAAAGAAATTGTTTGAAATTTTGGATGGAAAAGAACCCCATGAACCTAGAGACTTCTATGACTAGCTACCAAAGTATACTGGTATTCTAGAGGCTTGTCTGTTTCTTGTGTCCGGAGTGGATATACTGGGAACCAAGTGATATCATAAGCAGCCTAAATTTTCAATAATCAGTTCCTGTTCTCTTTGTAACTGGAAAAGCTGGAAAGAGTGTCGAACTGCCTTGAAAAAGCAAAAAACTGTCGCTGTTTATTTTCTTTTTTTAGGCATAGACAAGTGGGCCAATATCCATCTCACTGAAGATCTGAATCAGTGTTTCACATTTACAAGTAGCCTGTGTGATCCCCCCCTTGATCACAAGCCCATCTGTACATTTTAGGTTTCTCCCTAAATGTTCTGATGTTTTATAGGCCCACTGAGCTATGAGTAGCTCATCCTTAAGATCCTAGCCCATGCCTACCTGAGTCACTCCAATTCTGGCAGCCTGGTCTACCTGCCAGTCAGTGTTCTTCAGTGGGCTTGTGAGCATCTGTAGGACATATACCTTAACAGTAATGCTTTCCACCTGAGCCACAATAACTCGTTACAACGGAGCAGTCCAGATGAGTGTACATCTGTGCTGCCAGACGGTCTGTTTCCAACGATGCAGCCATGCTCACAGGGCATTTGTCACCATCCATGAGTCAGTACTGACACAGGCTACTGGCTGCTTTTCTTTTTCAGCTGTCTCTTGGGCCAGCTTCTGCAAACCAGCTCAACTTGCCTTCTCCTTTGATGGCTTCAACAGCTTGTTGTGTAGATCTCTACACAGCAACCTTCCACTTCCAGTGGTTTCCTACAGCACAAGATCCACTGGTAAACTGATCACACCCTTTTCACCTTCTGATAACTCATTATGTGGCAGCACTTCTTGTGCATGGGTCACCTCCTTGAGTGAATGCCTTACAATGAGTCCATAATCTCCTCCAGGTTTCCCAGGCTGCTGGAGCTCCCCATCCAAGCCTGCTGAATGACTAATGGTACCCACTCACTCTGTGCAGCGTTGAGTATCTGCTGCAGAAAAGACAGTGTGCCATGGGGAGCTGTGCTTCTGTACCAGTTTGCTTCTGAAGCAGCTTAGGCCCCCTTGTACACTGCTAGTATCACTTTTTCAGTCAGAGTGTAGTGGGACTTGGATCCCAAATAACCCCATAAGCCTGGCTTTGTATTTCTCCAGGTGTTATTTGTCAGAGGCTCCACCTGAGGCCATGCTCTCCAGCTGCAGTGTGGAGTACATGTCACACAGCTAGTCCCATCCAAATGGGCCCATTAACTATCATCTCTTCAATCTGTTCAAAGGCCTGTTGCTCAGAGCCCCGCTCAGAACAGTTCTTCTTCAGGGACACTCAACAGAGAGGGCCCGCAAGCTGATTGTGACCTGGTGCACATATGCATTCTCCAGTAATCCACAATGCCTGGAAAAGCCTGTGTTCCTTTCTTGTTAGCTGTTGGGGACACAGTTATTATCTTACTGATTTCAACCCCAAGGTTGTGGCAAAATCCATCTTGCTGTTTTAATTCCAAGAAGTAGATCCCTTGTGCAGGTCCTTTGGACTTGCTTTGGTTTTATGGAAAAGCCAGCTTTGGGAATGAACTGAGTTATTTTCCCTTTCTCAAACACTTCCTCTGCTGTGTTACCCCATACAGGGATGTCATCCATGTATTGCAGGTATTCAGAGGCTTCACTCTGTTCCAGTGCAGTCTTTATCAGTCAAAGACTGATAGGTAGAATACCTATACCAGTGATAGCACTGACTGAAGGTGCTTCCAGCCCTGGGTCAGTCAGTTCCAGATGTACCAGACACCAAGCCACATGAAAGCAAACTGTGGCTGGTACTCTGCTGCCAAAGGGGTAAAGAAAAATGCTTTGGCAATATCAATGGTGGTGTGACTTCATTCAGGCCATGATAGTCCATTGTTAACCTCCACCTTCTGTCAGACTTTCGCACTGGCCTTATGCGACTATGTAAGGGTTTGTAAGACTTGCCTATTGCTCCAAGGCTTACAATGAACTATGGTGACTAAATAGATGAACAGATGGTAACTAGGGAGTCCTGGCTGATGTGACATTGCCACTGCTGTACCTTCATGGTAACAACTGGCACATGCTGCTACTTATCATGCAGCAACTCTTCAGTGGAGAGGGCAAGAAAGTCAGACACTTGTTTAATCTTCTTTGTGTCTATTGTGGCTACACCAAAGGTCCACCAGTACTTTCTGATCCTTGAAACACCCTTCTCTGAGCCAGTCTATGCCAAAGATACATGGAGACTCTGGACAATACGATAGGATGCTTCTGCCATTTGTCTCCTGTAAGGCCCACCTCAGCTCCATCACAAACAACGGTTGACATCCCTCTGTCACTGCACAAATGTGGATAGGTCCTCTCCTACCCTAATGACATTATGGTACAGTGTGTACCAAGGCCTTATACACCTGTGGATCTGATGTGTCAGGTCATCAAATCCATACATTCCATGAAACTTTGTTACCTCCATCTTCTGCCCAGCCAGAGGCAAGGACCCTCTTCTCCTTGTTGCAATACTAACTCTGACTCCCACAGTGTCAGACAAGATGTGCCTTCGCCGAACTTCAGCCTTTATTCTGTGTCTGGGGGAGTGCTGGTTGCTTTCTACTGTCTTGACAGCAACTGGTGTGGCAGACTTCTTGTTTGGTCCCTTCTTGGCATCTGTCTTCCCCTGCAGTTAAGGTACATTGACTCCAGCGTCAAAGTGAGTGCACTGTCTCTCCTCCTTGTGTCCAACTCAGCCATTCAGGAAGAACCAGAGAATGCCAGTTGGTGTGCACCTGGTGCTCTTGATTCCCTGATCCCTAGCAACGAATTACTATGGCTGAGCTTCCCTGCCCTCAGTTTCTGACTATCCCCTCCAGCATTCCATTTGAGCACTAGGCAGCAGTATGCTTGCCTGTCTGCTTATCTTGGAGCTTGCTTGGATTAGGGTTGGTGTAGTTTCTGCCTCGTGTATAACTTCTATCACTTCCTCCTTACGTTTCCTTGCCAAAGGACTGGCTTCCTGGTCAGATGCTTCCTCCTCCTCCCTCCTTATTAACTGATGGTACAGGCCTCTTGACCTCCACTGCCAGTGCTTCTTTACTATTGGGGCAATCACTGTGGTTGAGGTTTAGGTCACTGTATCAACCATTAGAGGTAGAGGTCCACTGCAGCTGTGACAGTGCTACACAGAGGCCCAATAAGGACAGGCCGGGCCACAAAACAGTGCTAGGAGTTGCTGTGTCTCACTGGGGTAGGCAAGGCCCCTTTCAATCAAGTGGTGTGCCAAGTCAACGGGATTACGTGCAGTTAAGGTGTAAAATCCCAGGATATAGGAGGTGATTACAGCGCTGTCAGCTCAGCAAACTCTTATGATAGGGCCAAACCAGGTTCTGAACACCCAACAAGAAGCCAACAATGCTAGATAGGATCAAACTTCATACATAAGGATGCCCTTGCAACATATCCCTGCTCTGGAGCCCATCAACAGAGCTGGAAACATCAACCCCACTGGGGAAAAGAGACGTGTAATCCCTTTTCTCTCTGCAAGGTAGCTCATGCAGCACAGGAACAGCCTCACAACAAAGGCCATCAATGCAGCCAGTCCAGCAATGCAGCCACTGCTTTTGTCAACATCTTTCCAAGCACAGCAAAATACACTTACAGGCAGCAAGAGCTGAAAGCAGCCATTAAAAGCCCTACACTCTAATGCACAGTAAAGCAAGCAAGCTCTGTGACTTGAACAGGAGCCTACTGTTTAACAATTTAACATGCTCAGATCAAAACTGTTATTACCTCAAGCCCAATGCTTAAAAGTACTCTAATGTGTTGACTCAGCCAATGACCAAACACCCACACAGGTTTCACTCATTCCCATCTCCCGTGGGACAAGGGCAAAATAGGAGTAAGGTGAGAAGACTCACAGATTGAGAGAATGACAGTCTAATAGGGAAAACAAAAGGCACATGTGCAAACAAAGCAAGAAGAGGAATTAATTCATTGCTTCCTAAGGCCAGACAGGTGTCCAACCACTTACTGGAAAGCAGTGTCACTGCACATGTGTATGGTTGCTTGGGAAGAAGAGTGCCATAACCATGACCTTCCCCGCTTTGTCTTCCTTTCTCTGTGCTTCAGTTGCTGAGCATGCCATCATACACCATAAAACAACCCTCTGGTCAGTTTGGATCAGCTGTCCTGGTTGTGTCTCGCCCAGCCTCTTTCCTGGGGCGAGGAAAGGGTGAAAAAAGGGCAGAGTGGGAAAGAGAAAGCCTTGACACTGTAAAGCAGTAGCCAAGACATCCCTTTGTTAACAACACTGCCTTAGCCACAGATCCAAAGCACAGTACCATATGGGTTGCTATAGAGAAAGTTAATTAACTCCATTCCATCCAGACTCACCCTTTGAGGGAGTCTCCTTCCCTCATTCCCACTGTCTGTAAAGTAAAGGAAGACTTTTAAGATTTTACCCATGATCCATGAGAGAAACAGGGAACACTGAAAGCTTGTCACAGATGAGGGTACACAACCTAGTTTTAATCTAGGTGAGTCCCAGCTGCTAAATCAACTCTTCTTTCTCCACTTTCCACCCAGTTCTCTTCCCCACTTGAGTATTAACACTTACAGTTCTATGATGTTCTCCTTTTGCATTTAGATAAGCTTTGATTGCAGCCAAACCTGTGTACTCTCCTTGGGCTCCACTGCAAGAGGAATACAAACCATGTTACACAAGCATATAAAACAGAAAGTGCCGGCTCTCTACTGAAACTTCAAAACTCTCCAGACCTAATCCTTCTCAATGGCTTTATGCAAGTGTCAGCAAATTAAGAGAAGCACATCCCATGGATTAAATTACAACTGGACAAGTATTAATTAACAGCACTTGTCTCCTTTGCAAACAGTAGGTAAAAAAAATATTTAATTATATGTGCTTACGCTATGTTAAAACCTGAGTCGATCCCCATTTCTGCACCTAACAAGGGAGTGCATGCTCAACTATGGGGAGGCAAACTAATACTGAAATGCATATTAAACTGCACACAGTGAAACATAAGAACTCTTTCAGTAATATCCTAAGTATAGAGGAAGTCCTTGCTGCTCATTTTGTATCAAAACTACTAACAGATATAAACAGGCTGCAGCTCTGCTTTATCAGTGAGCTTGTAGATCCTAGGCATTCTTCAATCAAACCTAGTGTTTCCTAGTGTATCAAATATTAGTTTCAACAATTATGTAGTTGTCAGCTTATACACGTTATTCCTATTTCAAAGTTTTAATTTCAGCTTACAGGAAGATATCAGTAACATCACTATTTTAAGCAAGCAGTGGTAGAGAAACCAGCCTTAAAAGAGAGGAAAACATGGAGGAAAAGGATTAAAGAATAGAAAAGACCAAATCATTAAACTTTGCGATGAGATGAAATAAGGTTATGTGTTTTTGAAAAAACGAGTTTTGTTTTCATAACCTTTCATTAAAGGCTTTTCTTTGTCAAATTTCATTTTAGAAGCTTCTTCCATTTTTGCCTGGCACGTTTTCTTTAGAGGCAAATTTTTTAAATCATCTTAAGCAGCAAATGTTCTGAATAAAATTCCTACCTGTTTGGTTGGAAGGAGATCTTGTCATAGCCAGTAATCTCACATAGGTCCTTCTCTAAATCCTTGAAAAGCTGCTGATACCCTTGAGCTTGTTCCAGAGGCACAAAAGGGTGGATGTTGGCAAATTCCTTCCATGAAATAGGCTATGAAAGGGGAGGGGGAAAAAAACACAACAAAACAAAGGAAAAATAACCATGTACGGTAGCAGAGAATCCTGCAGACAACTCTGTTTTGTTGTTAAACTCTATGCAGGAAGGAAGCTGCCCTGTGCTCTATTAAAAATCAAACATTTCTTGTGCAGTAAGACAAGTTCTCAACCTTACTGTGGGACATGCCCTGGTTCAACAGAGAGCTTTGGCTGGAACTCAGGGGGGGAAAGGAGAGTTTATGACCTTTGGAAGAAGGGACAGGAAACTCAGGAGGATTGCAAGGATGTCGTGAAGTTACGCAGAATGAAATTAGAAGAGCCAAAGCCAAACTAGAACTTAATCTGGCTACCACATTAAAGACAATGAAAAGGTTTATGTAAGTACATTAGCAACAAAGGAAGGCTAATGACAGTCTCTATCCTTTTTTTGGATGTCAGGAAAACATAATGCCTTCTTTGCCTCAGTCTTTAATAATAAGCTAATAGTAAGACCACTTCTCCTCCAGGAACCCAGACCCCTGAGCTGTAAAACAGTGACGGGAAGCAGATTGAAACCCCCTTAATTCAAGGCAAAGTGGACAGTGACCTGCTATGCCCCTTAGACACACACAAGTCTACACGGCTGGATGGGATCCATCCAAGAGTACAGAGGGAGTTGGCAGAAGTGCTCACCAAGCCACTTTATATCATTTATCAGCAGTCCTGGCTAACAGGGAGGTCCCAGTTGACTGGAAGTGAACAACCGTAATATCCATCTGCAAGAAGGGCCAGAAGGAGATCTGGGGAACTACAGGCATGTCAGCGTGCCCATGGTGCCAGGGAACATTATGGAGGAGATCAGCTTGTGTGCCATCATGCAGCACATATGGAACAACCAGGTGTCAGGCTCAGTCAACATGGGTTTATGAAAGGCAGGTCCTGCATGGGTAACCCGATCTCCTTCTGTGAAAAAGTGATTTAGGGGTGTTGTTCAAGAGATGGCTGAACATGAGCCAGCTTGTGCCCAGGCAGCCAAGAAGGCCAATGGCATCCTGGCCTGTATCAGCACTAGTGTGGCCAGCAGGGACAGGGCAGTGATCATCCCCCTGTACTGGGCAGTGGTGAGGCTGCACCTGGAATACTGTGTTCAGTTCTGGGCCTCTCATTGCAAGAGAGACATTGAGGTGCTGGAGCATGTCCAGAGAAAGGCAATGAAGCTGGTGGAGGGTCTGGAGCACAAGTCTGATGAGGAGCGGCTGAGAGAAATGGGGTTGTTTAGTCTGGAGAAGGAGGGGCCTTATTGCTCTCTACAACTGCCTGAAAGGAAGCTGTATTGAGGTGGGTGTTGGTCTCTTCTCCTAAAGAACAAGGAAAGGACAAGACAAAATGGCCTCAAATTGCACCAGGGGAGGTTTAGACTGGGTATTAGGAAAATGACTTCACTGAAAGGGTTGTCAAGCACTGGAACAGGCTGCCCAGGGAAGTGGTAGAGTGACCATCCATGGAGGTATTTAAAAGATGTGTGGATGTGGCTCTTGGGGACCTTGTTTAGAATTGGACTTGGCAGTACTAAGTTAATGGTTGGACTCAAAGATCTTAAAGGTCTTTTCTAACCTAAGCAATTCTATGATTCTGTGATTTCTAGTAACATTTTTTAACATTCAGAAGATACTTAAAAATCCTGTTTCTCCTTCTAGGTCACCTATCCTTATGCAGAGCTATAGGGTCACAAGGCAAACAGACAGGACTCATGGAAGAGTACATAACACTCTGTTTCACACAGTTTTGTTGCTATCCATTTTATTTAGAAGGGAATATACAAGACTGAGAACAGGGAGCAGAGAGAAAACACAGAGAAGGTAGTGAGAGAAAGGAGACAAAGGAAACCTAGTGAAAGATAAAAACTGAGGAGCTAATCCAGGCACAGCAGAGGAAGCTCATTCGCAGTCAGAAGTCATTTACTACCCAGACAGCCTGGCTAAGGCTCTGCTTCATTTGCTATCAGCAGGAAAAATGAAGATACCCAGGGACTCCAGCTCCTCACTTGGGGAAATGGAGTGCTATCCTAAGAAACAGCACACTGGCAAAGAAGCATGAATTGTCAGTTCCAGCTGACCCCCGCTTCTTCTTCTGAAGAGTTTACAGATCTTACTTCGACTGCAAGGTTTTAAAGCAGATAGAAGTTATGTACTGCAGCACTGCATGTGGGAACAGGACTATGTTATCTAATTCCAAAAATTATATTTTTTCAGAATGGAGACGTCAAAGCCATTCATTCTCCTCCTGTACTTGCACTCCTACTGTGCTTTTCAGAGCTTTTTTCGTAGCAGAGAAAGGACCTGATGACTTTAGTTACTCCTGAAACTGCCTCCTCAGCTAGAGTACTAGACCAAAACCTGCTTTTACTTCTGTACAGTGACACTGACTAGATAGTTTGCTCATGTGGGTTCTCAAGTAGGAGTATCATTGCAACTTACTGTAAGTTCAGCTGAACTATTGAGCTTCATTGTGCAGGATCCCTAGAAATACAAAGAAATTTTTCAGTATTTATCAAAATACATAAATATGTAAGTGACTAATTTTTAATCTTTTTTTGGTAAATACCTACCAAAGGAATCATGCTGTGAACAAGGGAAATATCTTTGTTTTCTAATCTTTTCATGTATCGCACAATATTTGTCTCAGAGTGATAGCTGGAGAACACAAAATGTGGTGTTAAGGCAAGCAGATTAGCTATACCAGATAGTTGATCTGTGCTCTAGCATACGAATTCCATAAAAAAGAAATGAAGACTGAGGATAACTTTTAATGTATACGAGGCACTTCTTCCCAAATTGGTACTTTATGCTTGCTACTAGAAATGTGGATGAAAAATACCCATTATCATTTGCTGAAAAAGCTGTCATCAGTAAATACGAACTGTAAGGGCTCTAGTAAGCCTGCTTATATTGTGTGCTAAAATAATAGCTTGTACAATGTAGCAAACTAAGAAAAAAATACATCCCCCATGTGACCATGAGTACTGCTTTGCTCATTTAAAACAAATTGCTACTAAACAGATTATTTTAGAGTAATGAGTGACTGTATGAATACAGCCACAAAACTGTCCCCAATTGACTCCAGTTGAAAAGTCTGACTGACTTTTGTAGAGAGATGCTTTCAGATTCCATTAAAATATCAGATATGCAGTAATTTCACAAACCTGTTGAAAACCTGATGTGTCAAGAACTTAGAAGTTCTCTTAAACGGGGTGCTAAGGATGCCTTTGGTTTCCTCGCCCATACCTTCAGCAATCAGCTCCTTTGACATAAAGAAACATAGAGTCAAGTACTTAAATGGAAATTTCTTGTTTTGCAGTCAATTGCCATTAGAACCAGCTTATACTACCACCTTACCCTCAGATTTAATCAGCTGCTTAGATAAAAACCCCTCAGTTTATTAGTATACACACCTGTATATACTTAGCATGATAATGGCATTATATTAAAACTGGGTACAGATGTCTTAGTAGTCCTCACTTTGGTAGTGTTGATGTTAATTATTAATGACATGCAACAAAAATTCCAGTAGGAGAGAAATAATTGACCACCATGTCCTAACCCCCACAAGAAAAGTAGCAGCTTAAATGCAAGGTGTCCAAGCTGACTGAAAGGACTGCATAACAATAAGAAAATTACATTACTCCATTACATAAATCATGATTTCATGCTATCTCTTTCTTTAGGCATCTGAAATTCTCTGTATTTAACAAATGGCCATCATATAGACACCCACCATGACAAGAGCAGTTTTGCTTTTCACTAAACTTCTGAAGCATTCAAATAGTTATGTCTGCGTAACCTATTATTTACTTACAGCTGAAGACTCACAACCAAAACTCCATAATATGTCATCCAGGTCTTTCTCATTTACAGTTTCATCCAGTGATACGCCAAGCTATGGATAAAAGCAACAATAATTACTGAGAGCTTTTAACTCCAGACACAGTATATTTGTTCTAGTTGAGAGAAATTATTCCAGAAACACAGGGGAAAAGAAATGGAAAAGAGAAAAAAATCTACCTACCCAACAATATGTAAATGTCACTTTGTTTTATGCGACAGATACATAGACTAATTTTATTTACATAAATTTTTCCAGTTCCTACCTTTCCCTTGCTAAACCATTCAAGCCAGACATCTCAGAAGCTTCAAGACTTGTGACCTCACTTCTAACATTTCTAAGTGTTTCCATTTAATAGCAAAATCACCCCTTTTGTTAGACTATCCCCCAGCATTTTTCAGAACATGTTAGATCTTGGCAAAAGTCCTGAGTGCCTACCAGAATGTGGTTTACATTTCAATCTGTCTTTGAACTCTGCCACAGGACTTGAATTCTGGAGGTCATCTTCATTTCATTCCCTAACTTTTAGAGTCCCTCCATTATAGCCCTTAGTGGCATATTTAACACGAAACAATTACAGAACCTTTTAAATAGGCATAAAATAAAATAAAAATACAATGATTATTGCTGGAAATTCAGTACATCACCAAAATTCTTCATTCTCTAAATGACTGACATATCTGAGCAAATTACAGGATGTTTTAAATAATTTTGTTCTGTTTAGCACATGTAATCACCAGAGGCTTTATGCAGAAAAAGTAATACTACAAAATTCCTGAAAGATTTAGGGAGTTGCTTACTCTGCCATCACTATAAATCCGAAAATTTATCTTTCTAAGAGCTGCCCTGTCCAAAACCTCTTTGACTGGGCATCCACACGTGATCATCAAGGTATCAAAGAACAGATCATGATGCAGTTTATGACCAGCTCGCCTGAGACCTATAAGAAACAGTAAGTTAATTCTATTAGCTGCATACTGTATTGCTTACACAGGACTTGCATATCAACACCATCAATCTCATAAGTGAATGCTTTTACATAATAAACCAAAATATTCTCCTTGTGCGCAGGGCAACAAAATTGCCAGATTTTTAGTGAAATATCACTGTGTGTGCAATGCATCTAAATCAGATTCAGACCTAATTAATAATGCAGATTGAATCCAGTGAAGATCCTTCTTATACATCACCTTTGTAATATATATAGTAGCAGAATTAGTATATAAATACAATAAGGACAAAATCACAAGTCTGTAAAATAATATTATTATATAAATGGATATTAACTATCATGGAGCTTGCATAATAAAGTTTAAAGTCCAAGTTTTTTTCACAGCAGCAAAAAGTCTTCCAGTTAAGCTGGCAAACAAAGCATGGATAATTGTGGCAATCATTCCTCAACTCCAGTATTCTGGTTCTGTGTAATTCCTTCTGACAGAAATGATAGTCATACCAGCAACAAAAACTACCAGACCACATAGTCCAGTTCCAATCATCATTTTCTGCTACAGGTTCTGTGCTTTTGATCAGCTATCAAACTTTGGAATTTCAGTATTCTTAGCAGCTATGATACTCCACCCAACTTAATGAAATGTTCATATTTCTTTAATCTAACTCACTGGGTTTTTTTGCTATGTTATCAATACTCTGTGCAGATTTCTGTGTGTAAATTAGGATGGCCCGGTAAGCAAACTAATGAGCTTGCAGCTGGAAAACTGCATTGAAGCTTATCATCTAAAGACTGTCGTCATCTGTTAGTTTCTCAAGGGAACAGAAGTAATGCTTGCAAACTTATATCACGCAGATACCTAATTCTTGGACATCTTTACTCGAAGTACACAAAAACATTAGCTGTGAATTTTGTTTTAAAAAGTTCTCTCTAGTGTTGAGAGAATACACATTAGCTGGCAAAAAGAAACTTGTAAGAAGAGGTACTATTTAAGAATGTATAAGGATTTAAGAAGAGTTTCTGCTAACATTACTCACCTTCAGCCAAGATTAGAGTAGCATTGTGTACCCGTATTGCAATATGCCTTAAGCCATCAGACCCATGGTATACACCAAACATGGCTGCCATGTTAGCCAGAAGAGCCTACCATCCAAATACAGTTTAGAACATTGTTATTATTATTATTATTATTGTTACTATTATGATTATAAAAGATTACTTCATGTTAGTTTACTGGAAATTTTCTTTAGCACCCAAGGACAACCACATATTCTTAGTTGGTGTTATACTTGCTTAAGTGTGGCCAAGCTAAAAGGCAGGAAAGGCAAAATACTTTCATGAAACTTTAAGCACTGATTCTAAATTCAATGCCGTTTGAAATGCAACTGTGCCAGCAATTAACATCAATTTAAATTCAGCCACTGCAACAAAGAAGTTTAAAGACTCTCAAGTAAAGCCAGTCTCATGGGAAACTCATTGTTTAGGATTAGCATTAAATACTTATGGAATAGCTCATGAATACTAAATAACTAAGCTAATTTTAATATTAATAATCCCTCCTCAAAATCTGGCACAACAGTAAACTCATGAGCAAAGCATTGACAGAAAAAATTATTAACTTGTCTGGCTGAAGGTCTGTGGAGTTCGTGCTGAAGATAACTGTTTTGGATAATTACTTAACCATGGTATTTTCCTGGGAAGATAGCTTTCTGGTGACGTTATATGTTTGCATCAAATCTCATAGATATAAATATCAGTTGTGACAATTTGAAGATGTAGGCTTAGAATTTAAGAATGGGTTTTTGTTGTTTTTGTTTTGTTTTTTTTCCCTTGAGTGGGCAATTTCAGATCATTGTAAGTCTCCTCCATTTTACCAAGAAATCTGTCTCATTCATAACAAACACAGCACTACTCAGTGGTGTTCAACCTGTGACACATTTAGACTCAGGACACTGCTCAAATTCAGGGCTAAAGTCTTTATTAAAGGAAACAGATGTTAATACCCTATTTTTCAAGCACGGTTCCATTTTTTGAGGGACTCAAATGCACAAAGAGCAGAATATTTCAATGTTCTCGATCTTTCTAGGAAAAACTTCCAAAAATAAAGCTAATGTAAATTACAGTGATGTTAGGACTATAATCTTGTGGTTTAACTTGACACTTTCTACTGCTGAAAATAGAGCACAATACATTACCTGTGCTGTGCAAATGTTGCTGGTAGCTTTATCCCTCCTGATATGCTGCTCTCGTGTTTGCAAAGCAAGTCGGTACACTTCCTTTCCATTTGCATCTCTAAATCACAAGTGAAAATTTTGCTTCTGTTACTTTAAAATTACAGTAATTTAAGACATTGGACTCTATACATGCTAACCTGAAACTAGTTATCTATCTTTAGAGACTGGAGAGAGCAAAGCCTAAGCCAGGACAGCTGTGATATCAGAGAGTGAGACTAAAGCCTCTAGACTTGAATTTATATCATGGCTGGCAAATGTGTCTGGTCCAGTAGAGCACAAAGTGAGTTTTCTAAGCATACAACACCAAAACTTGGTATTTGCCTTAAAATGCCACAGATTATTGCATCTGTTTTAACTGAATAATTATCCAGAACTTAATTTGAACAAGCACTGAAAAGGCAGCATCTTTTCTAATGGTATGAAGTAAGAGCATGGTGAATTTGTAAACAAAATTAACCTGTCCAGCAAGGCTGTACAAGGTAACTGAAAGGGCCCTGGCCAATCCAAGCATCAAATCAGGTCCTTTTGTAAGGTTTCTAGCATGCTAAAATATGCACAGTATGTCATATTGTGTTTCATTTCGATTTCCCCCAAAGGTGAAGGTGAAGGGAACACTTACCTTGTAACACCCACCATTCTGCCCGGCATCATTCTCACTAGATTTTCCTTGACAGCAAAGAATGCTGCATGAGGTCCACCATAGCAGAGTGGCACACCAAACCTCTGAGAGTTACCCAGGACAACATCTACCCCAAACTCCCCAGGAGGCTTCAGAATACAGAGAGCTAGAAGATCTGTAGCGCAGCAGGTGAGAGCCTGGGAACAGAAGTACACAAAGCAGTTAGCCTCTTTTCTGAAGGTATGGTGTTTGCATGGCAGCTAATTTTGGACTTCAAACAGTTCCACATCACAAGCACAGAGCTGAAGTGCTATGGTTCTGTACGGAACAGAAGAGTAATGGAACTGTATGGAACTGTACAGAACAGAAGAGTAATACTTTAGATGGTATCTCACGTAAATGTTTCTAAGAATATGGCTGTTTGATACATCAGATTGAAATCTGTGAGACCAGTAAAAGCTACTTTACCCCATTACGATGAGCTCTTTCAACAAGTTCAGAGAAGTCTTCCACCTTCCCTTCAGTGTCTGGATACTGAAACAATACTCCACTAACATCCTTTCCACTGAAATCCATTTCATGGGGTAATTTGAGCTCAGTAATAACACCCGTATAACTGGAAAACAAAAACATGCAGAAGACAACATGTTCAAAACACTTCCTGCCTTGGAGTGATACTTAATATGACTTTTTCCTGGACTCACATACAACCTTTTCTTTAACAATACTAAGAATTGAACCTGCTTTGCAGCACTAAGCACTGAGAAATTTTCTAAATATATTAGGTATATAGTAAAGAGGCACAGATGACAAATGATTTCATGTAAGTGAAGATATACAGTGGAAAATGGAGAAAACATTACTTTGCTCTAGTTTGGACCACTGCTATGGTTTGAGGGTGGCATCGGGTATCTACATAGAACTTCCTTCTTTTGTTGTGCCTGTTAAAAAGGGAAAAAAGAAAAAGTGTTACATACCAAAAAATTATTGGTTTGCATGGAAATAAAGTTAATTCATTTTCTAAAAGTGAGTTTTCCTAAGTTAAGAAGCAGTTGTTAATATTAGCTACCATAACCAAATTACGTGTAAGACTGAATGAAGTTTCTGGTCCATTTAAAATAGTAAGTTTCATTTCAGACACTGAAATGAGATTGTTACATGATGAAAATGAAGAACAGACTATGAAACAGAACAAGGAGCCAGCTTATGAAGCCTGTAAGAATGCCTCCACATACACACACTCTTTTAAAGGAATACAACTGCGGTCTTTAATACAGATTTTCAGTGTTGCCCTGGATAACGTAACATGAGCCATCAAAGTATCAAGATGGAGACTAAGACAATTGCCTAGTTTTGTCTGGTGAACATGATTTTATGCAGACTGATGCTTTGGACAACTGAACAGTTACAACATAGTCTCTGCTGAGTAAACTCCTTCCTGATATACAGTCCTAAAGTGACCTTCAATCTTCTCTCAGGATTCATCTGATTCTCAGATCTCCTTCACATGTTGTTGCAATATAGATCCCTGACAGTAAATTTGGATATAACAGGAACAGCTTCTAGGCTAAGTTGCTTTTAGCAACTTACGACTGACATACTTCGTCGGTTTTTAAAGATCCTTTTAACCACTAGTGGAAAAAAGAGTTCACATCTTCAGTGCTTATGGACACAAAAGATTCATGCCACAAACCATTAGGTTATGCTCCTCTGCATCCCCACAGAGAGGCGATGGCAGCAGGGGACCAAATAACCCCGTTTCTGCAGCTCCCCAGCCTATCACAGTAGACATCAACCCATCAAAGACCCATCTCCACAAGCACAGGGGAGAACAGAGGCCCCAGGGCAGGTTTGAACTCAAATTAATTAATCCAAACAGACACATTTTCTAGGCATGTCCCTCGGGGAAAGACATTATAGGATGCAGGAGAAATGTGGTTTGGGATTACAAAGGTTTATTATGAGATGTTCAGGGGAATAGCGATACGGTGAGGAACAAGTGTAGGAAAACAGAGGGGTAAGGGGGTAAACAGACACAGTCGTATATAAATAGTTGCTGCATTTGCAACCAATTGGTGCAGTCTGTCCTCTCTTCTTGTTAAATTCCTTTCTGATTTTTGTCATGGGTGAGGGAACTCTGCATTCTGGGAGTGAGTGTGCATGTGTATGGCTGGCTGAGTGCCAGCAGCTGGAGTCAGACCACAGAGGATTTGTGATCTAGGTGCAGCACCAGGGTAACTGGATTGAGTAGCTGTTGGTGCCAGCAACTGGAGCAGAACCTCCACCATAGGGGCCCATGTGTCTGTGGTGGTGGCAGCTGACGCAGGTGTGTGTCTGGGTATCAGCAGCTGGGCTGGTACCACGGGCAGAACAACTACACTCTTGCCAGTAGGTCCATGTCTCTCTTGTACAGGGAAGCCCAGACTGGACACAGTACTCCATATGTCGCCTCACCAGTGCTGAGGAGAGGTCAAGGATCACCTCCCTTGACCTGTTGGCAACACTCCTAATGCAGCCCAGGGTAACATTCACCACCTTTTCCACAAAGAGCACATTGCTGGCTCGTGTTTGACTTGGTGTTCGTGAAGACCCCCAAAGACCTTTTCTCCAAAGCTGTTTTGCAGCCTGCTAGCCCTCAGCATGTACCCCATATACCTGAGGTTACTCCTCCCCAGATGCAGAACTTTGCACTTTGGGCTTCACGAAGCTCCTGTCCCTCCATTTTGCCAGCCTGTCAAGGCCCCTCTGGATGTCAGCACAACCCTCTGGTGTATCAGCTGCTACTCCCAGTCTTGCAGTATCAGCAAGCCTACTGTGGATATTCTTCCCCATTATCAAGATCATTACTTGGACCCAGTGTTGCCCCGGGGGTACACCATTAAAAACTGGCCTCCAGCTACACTTCACGTCACTGAGCACCACTCTCTAAACCCAGCCATTCAGTTTTCAACCCACTCCACCCTCGCCTCATCCAGCCCATATTTCTCTAGCTGCTCTGTAAGGATTTAAGGAACACCAAAAGGGTAGATAATATCCACTGCTCTCCCACCATCTACCAAGCCATCTGTTTAATTCTAAGAAGTTAGTAACATGGTCACACATAGCATAACTTCCCCTGTGTGAATCCATGCTGGTGACTCCTGATCCACTTCTTGTCCTTCACATGTGCCTGGAAATGGTTTCCAGGACCAGCAGCTTTTCTACTAACTCAGAGGGATCGAGGAAAGGCTGTGTGGCTGATAGTTCCCTACACATTCAGTCCTGCTTTCTTGAAGACAGAATTGATGTTTGCTTTCCTCCAGGACTGAGGCACACCTCCCAGTCTCCATGACCATTCAGAGACAATAGTGGCTTCCAATGACATCAGGCAGCTCCCTCAGCACACATAGGTGCATCACGTCAGCACCCACAGCCTTGTGTATGTTCAGTTCGCCTAAATATTCTCTAAACTGACCTTCCTCCACCAGGAGTAAGTCTTCCTTGCTCTAAACTTATGCTCGATCTCTAGGTCCCTAGGTTTCTTAAAGCCGTAGATGTCTGTGTTAAACTTTGCAGGTCCTGAAGGAGCTGGCAAATGAAGTTGCTAAGCCACTGGCCATCATATTTAAAAAATCATGGCAGTCAGGTGAAGTTCCTGACAACTGGAAAAAGGGAAATATAACCCCCATTTTCAAGAAGGGGAAAATGGATGACCCAGGGAATTACAGACCAGTCAGTCTCACCTCTGTGCCTGACAAAATCTTGGAGCAGACTCTCCTGGAAGTCATGCTAAGGCACATGAAAAACAACAAGGTGCTTGGTGACAGCCAGCATGGCTTCACTAAGGGGAAATCCTGCCTGACCAAATTGGGTGGATTTCTATGATGGGGCTACAGAACTGATGGACAGCGGTAGAGCAGTTTAACTGATGGACAGCGGTAGAGCAGTTGATGTCATCTACCTGGACTTGTGCAAAGCATTCGACACTGTCCCACATGACATCCGTGTCTCTAAATTGGAGAGACACAAATTTGATGGATGGACCACTCGGTGGATAAAGAACTGGCTGGATGGCCACAGACAAAGAGTTGTGGTCAATGGCTCAATGTCCAGCTAGAGACCAGTAACGAGTGGTGTCCCTCAGGGATCGGTGTTGGGACAAGTCTTGTTCAACATCTTCGTCGCTGACATGGACAGTGGGATTGAGTGCGCCCTCAGCAAGTTTGCCGATGACACCAAGCTGTGTGGTTCGGTTGATACGCTGGAGGGAAGGAATGCCATCCAGAGGGACCTTGACATGCTTGTGAGGTGGGCTGATGCCAACCTCATGAAGTTTAATCATGACATATGCAAGGTCCTACACCTGGGTCGGAGCAACCCCAGGCACAACTACAGGTTGGGCAGAGAAGAGATTCAGAGCAGACCTGCAGACAAGGACTTGGGGGTGTTGGTCGATGAGAAAAGGAACATGAGCCAGCTGCAGTGTGCGCTCACAGCCCAGAAAGCCAACCCTATCCTGGGCTGCATCAAAAGGAGTGTGACCAGCAGGTCGAAGGAGGTGATCCTGCCCCTTTATTCTGCTCTTGTGAGACCTCACTTGGAGTACTGTGTGCAGTTCTGGTGTCCTCAACATAAAAAGGACATGGAACTGTTGGAACAAGTCCAGAGGAGGGCTACGAGGATGATCAGGGGACTGGAGCACCTCCCCTGTGAAGATAGGCTGAGAATGTTGGGGCTGTTCAGCCTGGAGAAGGCTGCGTGGAGACATCCCAGCAGCCTTCCAGTATCTTAAGGGGGCCTACAGGGATGCTGGGGAGGGACTCATCATTAGGGACTGTAGTGATAGGACAAGGGGTAACGGGTTAAAACTTACACAGGGGAAGTTTAGATTGGTTATAAGGAGAAAATTCTTTCCTGTTAGGGTGGTGAGGCACTGGAGTAGGTTACCCAGGGAGGTTGCGAATGCTCCATCCCTGGCAGTGTTCAAGGCCAGGTTGGATAGAGCCTTGGTTTAGTTGGAGGTGTCTCTGCCCAGGGCAGGGGGGGTTGGAACTTGATGATCTGAAGATCCTTTTCAACCCTAACCATTCCATGATTCTATGATTCACATCAGCACTGAGAACTTCTTTAAGCTTCGCAACATGGGCTATAGCTCTTCAGGGATCTGCTCATGCTGAAAAGGCTACACTCCAATCCACTCACCTATCTACCCCTACACTGAAGTCTGAAATTCCTCCCTCCTGTGATTTAACCATACATTTAAACAGTACCTGTGACATAATTGCATTGCTTCTGCAGCAGCTGTCCCCTCATCCAGCAAAGATGCGTTGGCTACATTCATTCCTGTGATGTCACACACCATAGTCTGATAATTTAGCAGACTCTCCAGCCTACCCTGGGAGACCTCAGGTTGGTAAGGAGTATACTGGGTAACCCTGTAAGAAAAGAAGTCTTGAGTTTGGTCTAGGAAGATATTGTGTAACGGAATTATGGTGATACTTAAGTGAACTGTGTCATAAGAAAAATAGATTATAAAACATAATTCAGTGACACAGAAGTTTGTTATAAAATGGTTATTTTTAGATGGGTGTAATTTTTTACTGGCATGGAAGCCTGAGAATGTTTCTTCTTTTGTTATTGACTTGGCTTTTTACAGGAGAAATCTATTTCTCCATTTTGAGAAGGAAATTACTTTTAAAACAAAGGCATGAGTGCATCCCGGGGAGGGGAGACGGCAGGTGGGTGCTGAGTGTGGGAGAATGGAGTCATGTCACATGAGAATACTTAGTACAATCGTATCTAGGTATTGCCATTATTTTTCAATACCACTTCTGAAGCGTTTTACTTGCCAAGTTTTCTTCACTGTTATGGGAAGAAAGGTACTTGGCATTTCACAGAATCAAGCTCAGAAATATACAACTTCTTGTGAAATGAGAGTTCCTTCATGTGTTAGTGAAGGGAAGTGAAGCTGGTGTGAGTCTTACCTCTTGCCATTTGCAGAGCAAAACAGTAGAGGCAATATAAGCAATTCCTGAAAAAAAGCAACATTCTAGGGGAAACAATTAATTGTGACAGTCCAGAAATACAAATCAGCAGGGGTGCAGGAATGAAGGGCAAGAACAAAGATCAGAGTATCCTCACCCTGCTGGAAATTTGTGTACTGGATTTAATGGTGGTTTAGGACAGAATTTACACAAGTTTCATTTCAGGGTAGCAGCAGGAAACAAGTGGTAAGTGGGAACACTCATGGCCTTTGTTTTCTAGCAATAGAAGAAAATAACAGTTTGTTTCCTGAAAGGGCAGTAGCAAGCTCTAGACTTTTGAAAAATGCTTAGTGGTGAATGTACAGTCTTTAAAGAGAGACTGAAGTATTTGGAAGCTCAACACATTAAGTCAACAGAGGAGCAACAAAGACTTTTTAAGAACAAGTTGCAAACCCTGTGGTATAAAGTGAGATAAGAGGAGCAATAAGATAGTAACGCAAAAGAGAAAGTAGGATAAAAGTCTTGGAGAAATGAAGAGCTACAAAGAAGAACGTAAGTGAACTCATTGTGTAATATGATGCTAATGAATTTACTGTCAATTCAAATGATACATCTACTCAAATTTCTCAGGTTTACTATTCAGTACAGAGACAGAAGGCAATAATTTTACATCAAATAAGGTAAATATTGACAATTTTCCCAAATATTGGAGGTTCCTCCTGCTTCTTAGCCAAGTCTAACACTAAACTACTTATCCTCATATACTTGACTGCATAGTTCACAAATGAGACCATGTCTTGGGCTGCAACCAATGTTGCTCCCCTCAAATGTAACTTTTTTTTTTTTTTTCTAGGAAGAAAATTAACTCTATCCCAGCCAAAACCAGGACACATGCAGAGATTCCGGAAACTCCATTATCAAGCACTGTTCAATGAACTAGCCCTTGATTAGTATTTGTAGGTGTACAGTCAATAATACCAATGACTAAGACTAATTTCTTTCTTACTACAAAGCAGGTAGGGTTTCTTCAGAGGTAAAAACTGAAGTTTTAGCAAACAAAATCTATCTTCTTCGGCGATTTTTGCTATACTTTCACTGAAACTCTAGAATGTTAATGTATTCATAATCAACACAATATTTTTATCTTGTTGTAAATTATGTTTTGCAGTTTTAGACATCTGCAAGACTCATCTCCTGCAATGGCAGAGCTAGAATTGATTTGGATTTCCAGTTATACAGAGTGTTGTTTTTGAGACCTGACAATTAAAAGATGAAATGAACTTAAAGTAGGATAGACTGCAAGCAGAGCTTAAAATGAGTGTATACGAGCCAGAAAAAAAAATTCATACATCTGACAGCACTGGAAAACTAAGACTGTTAAGGCCAAAATGGAAACAAAACATAAGAAAAAAGGTGTATTTAATTTAAATATGCACATATATAAATAATGCAGTGTAGAAAGATATTAGAGTAAAGCTGTGTAACGAGGGCCATCCAACTGCAAGCAGCTCCATCTAGCCTGTAAAATTCCCAAATGACATACTGTATGTAGAGTTCCAGATGCATCGCTTGGCACCTTATGCACCTTTGAAGAGCAGTTATAAGGCTGTTCCTAAAACAGGAGCTTACCCATGGGTTTGAGAAAGCTGAATAGTCTTATGACAGCGCATGGAGACATGCCAGTTTCAACTCAAAGCATAAACACTGAATTTACTGCCAATTTGGCAGGCTTTACAGCTGCTGGTACAGCTTCCTGTATCCATTCTGTAACCGTGTAGAAATCAGCTGCTTAATGTTTATATCAGGTTTTTGCACGCTGTGCATAATTTTCAGAACACTGTGGATAAGTGCTGGTTGCTACTAAGTTTAACAAGTTACAATACCAGTGTAAAGATTGCAGGAGTCCTTGGCACAAGTACTTTATTCTTACATATTTAATGTCTGGGGCAAAGGAATCAAGTGAGCTGTACTTTGAAGACCTCCACATCATGCTCCGTTTCATGGTATTAGTGTGACTTTAAAGGCTGCCTTGATTTTTAAGGCCTGATAGGTATTTTTATCCATTTAAGCCCCCAAAGTAAATACTGCACTGCGTTGACATGCATGTTAATAAGAAGACTATAGGTAAGCTGAGTTCTGAAACCGCAACTCTTCACATCTTGATTTATATTCATGTCAGGGCACAGAATTTATTTGGTGTGCTAGAAGGGAAAGAGCTCAGCACATTGGAAGTGAAAATAAATTAATGAATATCTTAATATGGGGCACAGCAGAATAAGGACTATGCATCCGTTCCAGCAGACAGATGGCAGGTATTCATACACTTCAGGACTCTCTGCTGAAAGTTACATAACTGGCAGTGTGCCCCAAAATAAATCCATCTGCAGCATCTTAGAGTTGGTCTGTTCTAATGATAAAGCAAGTTACACATTAGCCTGCTATTTATTTCTTTGGAAAAAAGCAGGCAGGTATTTTTTCTAATATCAGCTAAGTAGTGTATGAAAAATACTTGTAAGACTTCCACCCCATGTCAGCATGGAATTATTAGTCACACATTGATAGGAACAAGAAATTGTTAGCAGCCCGAGACCAAGACCAAAAGGAAATCAAGTATCAAAAGTAAAGGATACTTATCCTCTACCTTCTGTAACTAAGTCAAGTCCCTGGAATTTTAACTGCAGCATTTCAGGTCCACAACAGAAATTTCTCTGCTTGTTCTCTAAATTTCATTCAAGGTATTATTTGAAAAAAGTCATCTGAAAAATTCTAGCAAGTGTTTTGAAATAGCTTCTTTCATGAATACAGAAGTAATTACACTGGGATTCAGACTTAAACGAAAAGTATGCCTACTCTTTTCTATAGCTACCAGTACAAGAAATTCCTGAATGCTGACTTCCCTGGCACTTACTAGTGGCATTTTCCTCACAGTTTTACCACATAGTAATTCAGCTATTCAGTTTTTACTGTGAACAAAGCTATTACACATCATTGTCCAAATGTTTTAGGAGTTTTGAAACACCATCAGTGTTGAGCATTTTTTTTAATTATTTATTTTTTCAGAATCTGAGATTTGGGAAGACTTCTGTGGTAATCTTCTAAAGAAAGCAGTGTGGGTCAGTAGTCTCATTTTCAGCTGAAAATAAATGTTATTCTAAACAGTTTCCTCCTGAAATCCACCCCTTTGCTGTTTAACTCCTAGTAAGTAACTAACTAGTAAGTCCAAGTGTCCTAAATAATATCAAGTCCTTCACTTCCATTTTCACAGACTTGCACAATCAATTTTTTATAAAGTTACATTGTACACCAATAGAAGCCTTGCTCTCAGGAATGCCATGCGATGAGAAACTAAGAGCCATGTGAGAGACATATCAGAAACAATAAGCTCTTGGAGCTCCCTTGGAGCTGCAATGTGAAATGTGCTCGCATGAAAAGGTCACACACTCAGTACAGGTTGGATTTCCTAAACAAATAGCTTCCCTAAAGTCCATAAAATTGCTTTTGCACACATGAGCACACACCTACACCCTCTTCAAGCAAACTGATTAGCCTTCACTTTAGCCATCCAGAATTTTAGCTTTTAGCCATCTAGTTTGGCTTTACTGGACACTGCAAGAACAGATTTATGGACAGACTCTCCCACTTGTTTCATTAACATGATGTAATTTTTTAGGATTTAAAAATACACAGTTAATTTTGGTCTGCTTACTTTTTAACTGTTCTTGTTTTTGCCTCTTGCAAAAGAGCATTTGGGGTTTTTTTGTGGCACTGTTGATTCCATATGTTGCAAAAAGTGGGTGAGGATAAGGCCAAATAAAACTTTGCATAGATGTACTGCATATGTTCCTTCAGTCCAAACAGTGCATCTTTTTCAAGGGTTCAAAATTTTGAGATGCAAATACAGCAGACAAGTCTAAAAATATATAGACTTGAAGGTCTACAGATACATAGACCTACTTATGGCAATCCAAATTACAAAAAATATAGCATCTAAGTAACGATGGCTTTTTACACCGACTAATATGACTCATTGGTTGGTTGGTGGTTTTTATACATACATATATATAAAAATCTTGGTTTTATTAAAATAAAAATAACTCAATAATACAGATTACAGTTATTATTTTAATATGGTACATAAAAAAGGAGTTACAGGCTAGAGATAAGGGAACTCCTAAATCAAATGAGACAATGCAGGGTATCAAGAGGACCTCAGTCTGTTGGAAAGCAAGACTCCACATTAAATTTAGTTCTTCTGTTGTATCATTTCTGAATTACTGCTCTTTAGGGAAATGTCAATGCTAAATGAGTATTTAAAATCAAACCTTAGTGACTTTGTCTGGAAAAGTCCATAAAGAAACAAAACGCGATTATTGTTTAGATTAATGCTGCTCATAAGTTATGAATCAATGCATTAAAATATTTTCCTTTTTAAGTAGTAAAACCAAACCAAACCAACCACAACCAAACAAAAAAGAACCCCACTGCCAAACCGGTAACATTCAAATTCAATTCCATCAGAAATGCCATTCTTTTGCTTGCCCCAAGAACCTGCAATGTCAAGTGGGTGACGAAAACAACATCCTCAGACTTTTCATAAACTAATTATCAAGTACTGCTATATATATATTTTTAAGCACCAGCGAATCATTTGTTCAGACGAGAATATTCTTTATAGATACTCATTTGAGCTCCTAGAGGCCTCTGGCTTAAAAAAAAAAATAAATAAATAACAAAAAATCAAGAAGTATATACCAAGAGAAAAGCCTTTAAAATTTTCAAGGCTTCTTACTTCTTCCTAAGAAAACCATAATCAAAGTACTGCATAGTATTTAACTAATTTCACCCAAAATTGCAGAGACCAACCGAGGAGTGAGGCAGTTTAAATTTTGGCAGAAGTTAGAATTTCTCTGGTTTAGGAGCTAGACCTGTATACTTCCTTAAAGCAAACAAATACTCTTTCTAGTTTATAATAAATAGGAGCTGTGAACAGAAATCACAAAAATTAATTATATATCTTACAGAAAATACATCTTTTGAAGTCAGAAGTCTCCTTTTTTCTCTTTAGCTTGAACATGAACAACACAGTTCCTACAAAGTAATATACACACCAGTATCAATACATGAAAGTCCTAGTATAAAAAAAAGGTTTGGGGTATTTTTTCCTGTGGTCATTCATAAGACAAACTTCAAATGTATATTTATACAAATACATTTAAATGTATATTTATACAAATACATTTACACAGAAAATGTGGTACATTACCATCCTGCATTCTCCAACAAATTCCGTGCAATGGGCTGAGGCATGGAGCAGTTGTAATAACCCATGCCTATATAGGATCTCCATATCTTGTTCTTGCTTGCAATATTGTATAGAGTTTCAAGGACTTCATTTTCACCTAATTGAAAGAAATTATTTCAGAAAACTACAGTATTTAACTAAATGCCATGCACCCCTGTGTAAAAAAAAAAACAAAACGTAGCATCAGTGAGGCAAGTATAAACAGTAGCAGAATAAAACATGAACCAAGAAAGGTAAAGATCAAATAACGAGCTGGTAAAATATTCCAGGAAAGTTAAATTCTTCCAAAATTCTGGAAAATGCAACAACTGAATAATAACAGGGTTTCAGCCAATGTGGAATAAAAGTGAGAGAAACAGCAGTAGGCAAATGGCTTATGGAGCCCTTTCTGTGCTAATGCCATATACAATTTTGTCTTTTGCACATGCATTAAAATACATCTCAGAAAGCACTCTTTTATTAGCTAAACCTTGCAGAATCATCACTGAATGAAGCCACAACAATCCACAACTATGATTCAGTGTTTCTAACAAAGCCATATTTGCACAAAATGGGCTCAAACCAAGCACGCAGGAGTAATTTCTTAGTATTAAAGAACTTCATTTTCTCGCATCTTCCCTGAGGAGCTTATAAAACAGAGCAGTTCTTTTAGTTCTATTTCAGTATGCCTCACCTGTTAAAAAAAATACAGTATTTCTATCTTAAGAAATTCCACTTAAGATTATTTTTTAAATGAGTCTGCCAGTTGAGTTTGGAAGGATTACAACACAATGCTTTTGAAGTGCTCAGACAGAAAGCATTTGCACTCCCTCCCCAGTTATCATTTAGTCTTTCGTCATACTTCCACATACTTCTCAGTGTATTGAAAACTGTGCAAAAAATCACATTCAATCAACCTGTTCCTAGTAGTCAATGAACAAAGTTACCCAACATTTGCCTAAGGGAAAGATTTACCAAGTACTTTAGTATCTGCAGATGCAGAGAGATGGTCAGTAAGCTGCCTAACATTACACAGGGAGATACACATGCCCAACCCAACAGATGTGGGTGACATTGGACACCAAAGCACCTAGGTGAGGGAAGCATGTCTTTCTTCATTCCCCCTCACCAAAGTCTGATCTGGGAAACTGCTGTACTAGGGCAGCTGCACCAAGTTCTGTTGATTCTGCACTGCAGCTGGAAAAGCAGACTTTGGAATTAATGTAAGGCTACTGATCACCAGTGCAGAATAGCTTGGGTCTCAACACTTAATTCTCTCCACAAGTTACTCCAACAAGATAGATGAAGTCAAAACAGTTAATGCTGTGGAATCTGGTAGCAAATAATTCTCTAGGTAGAGAATTTTGATTCTCTGGAATTTGAATTTCTTCTGCAGCTGTAAAGAGGATATTGTAACTTCAGCTCTGATTTCAAAACCGATCTCTCCTCTTCCTTTTACTTGAAGTGCTATTATTGTGTTCCATGTATAGATTAACTAAAAAGGAAAATCTGGTTTTCAATTGATGTCTTCCATAGTTATATTATACCTTCCACAAAGTTATTTTTCTACTGATCTTCAGTTCTCACTTCAAAGTTCATTTCTCCTCTGCCTTTTACTCAGTGTTACTGTTAGATCTAATGTATAAAGATTAATTTCTTGTTTTCAGGAAATGGCAACTTTTTCTGGAGACTCAAGAGTCATGTGTTTATTACATTTCATCTCAGCACTGTCCAGGGCAAGGCTTCTTAAACTGGTGGGCAGCTCTGGTTTCCAGTATTCCTCCCACACAGTTTATTCCAGGTGCACTTGTTTCTTTATTTTAAGTAAGAGTTTTAACACTGAGGAGATCTTCCTCTACCACTTGCAATCCAAAGGTTTCATGAAGGCCAGTTTGGGTGCAGTCTGAGAAAGAGAGAGTTGTATTCTTGCAGAATTCAAACATCAGTGCTTTTTGAAAATGGTAACGAATTTGCTTGTTTAACTCCAAATCCAGTTGTAGGCACACTAGCCCAATGTCACACTCTAAAATGCATTAGAAATGTGATTTCTGAAGTAAACACATCCCACAAATTTCCTTTGTTTGCTTGAGTGGACGGTTCTTCTACAGAGCCACTTCTCAGCTAACATAGCTAATAAACTACCACATGAAGAACTTGTGCTGCTATTTTCTCTGAAATAAACCAGTTTCTAAACTCATTAAAGGCACAAAGCAAAAAGGCTAGTGAGACTGTAGGCAGCTTAGGTAGCAGTTAAGCTTAACAGCTGAACCACATCCCACCTAGAAGAGCTGTGCTGATAGATCCCAACACTGAATATATCAGTATTATTGCATACAATATAGGTAGCTACCTGTGAAGACAGTTATACTACTAGTTTCAGTGAGGATGGTGAAATGCTAGAGGGCACACTACTTACTTACACTCCTGCTTCTCCTCACAATCCTTTGGTCACTATGAAGGCAACAGCAGCAGTATAGCTCAGATACGCACCTCTGCATTTGGCATGTCTCTTTGAAGAGACCTGGGATGAAGGCTCTTTTCCTTATGTTTTATACTGCCTAGCAGTTCATCACAGCTTGCCTTTAGTAAGACAACCCATAAAGAGCTGCCTTCTTGAGTAATGGAAATCAATAGCCTCTGATTTGCTCTGTAGCCTGGCTTACTTAAGACCAAGCAGAAGTTCTTACACAGATTTTATAAACTAATGATTATAAATTCTAAAATTTGAGAATGTAACTAGGAATATTTGGGGGGGGGGGGGGGAGCATGTAGAAATGGCAGAGCTTGTAGACTAATTTTTAAATTTAAATCCTGAATTTAAAAAATTGTTTCTGCTTTCTGAAAAAAAAGCATAAGTATGTACAAAGCCTACCTATTAAAGCTGGACATACAGTAACAGTATTGAAGAGACAACTGCAACTGAGGTAGACAGTAGCTTTGCAGGGATAAAAGAAAGAGGATTACTTTTACATAAGATGATCTGTTCTCTTACTTGAAGTGGGTCAATCACTACAAACATGCTAAAGCACCTTCAATACCTAAAGAAAAGCTGATTGTTCGGGTTTACTTACTGTGACAGCAGGAAAAAAGCTCTGTAGTAGCATCTGATTACAACTAAGTACCAAACAAATGCCTAGCCTTGTTGTAAATAGTAACTGAGCAGAAATTACATGCCAAAACAACATTTCCCCTTAACTGTATCTGCAGAAAAAGCTGAATGTAAAAGAAGCCCCCTTCCAGAATTAGTGAGGTACAGGACTGCAACTTATTGGACATTTTGCTGTTTCACCCCTACTGGCTTTCAGTGGCATGTTCAGGTGGCTTTGCAACACTGTCAGTGTGGGCTCATAGCAGCAGGCATTTTTCAAATGTCTTTTTTTAGGTCAGGAAAGGAACACAGATACTTCTGTCATAGTACATACTGAAAGAATCAACTCAGTTCAGAAACTTCTTAGCACAAGCTACACTCCCCTCCTCCATCATTGACTAAGTCTGTACAGGAAGAAACTTACCAACACAGGAACACTAATAACTTGAAAAAGCATTTCTAGTGCAGATGCACTTGTACCAGCAAAGCTTAGCATTTACCAAATGGCTTTTCCGTTCATACCTAAGCAAAACAAATGTCCAGTTAAGGCTAGAGGCTTTCTCTTTCCATATATTATTATTACTGTATTATTCCCTTTCAGGGAAGCAATAAAGCCCAATTCTTCCACTGAAGAGTAGGGCTATGCTAAATCATCTAGGAAAAACAAAACACGTACAAAAAGATTGCGCTTCTACTGTAATGAGAGGCTTTATTTATGAGTAATGGAATATGCAATACAATTTAAAACAGCTCTTAAATATAAGCTGCAACCACAGGAGGGTTTTTGGGGTTTTTTTTTGTTTTGTTTTGTTTTGTTTGTTTGTTTGTTTTTTTAACAGCTATTCAGCTATTGTGTACACACAGCCACCAATTTTCTGTCTTTTAGACAACTTGTACATTACAACAGAAAGATCTGTATTGCAAAACAAGCTTTCCTACTGCCACACCAAAATTTGAAGATATACACCAAATGTACATAGCAGAGATGAGGCTTAAAGCTATAAAAGTTTAAAGTAACCCACAAACACAGTAGCAGAGACCTATGACAGTCAACCAGATGTATGGTGTGTGCACAGTTTTTTGGGTATGCATATCTAATTCTAATTGTAGTCATTGACTTCAATGAGACTACAGTACAAACTCAACTGTGTTTCATAATACAAAGGAGTAGCTTGAGCACAGCTGATTCATTCAGTTGCTCTCTGGAGTTACTCTGATTACATTCTTTAGCTGAAGTTATACAGAAAAGTGGAAGTGTATAGATAATCCACTGGGAATTACCATATTAGAAATTTTGTGAATGCATAGGTTGAACAACATATTTTGAATTGCCTTGCCCTGTTCTCTCATTGCATGTATGAGTTTGGGGGATAGTAGGAGCAAAACTGTCTTCATACAAATAAAAATAACTTGTTTAGAATATAGTTCTCATGAAACTTCCATAGTTTTGCCATTTCCCTTTAATAGAAGCAGCATGACAGAGAAATAATATACCATACTCACATAAGAAATCCCACACTGATGATCAGAAGAAAGACAGTGTTCTCTCCAATGATACGTTAACAAGGAAGCAAGTTTTACTCAGACAACAATGTCCTAGGTACACGATGTTTAAAGTGAAGTTGCACAGCTTTAAGCTGAAGCTTTTAACTTTTATAATCTGTTGAATTTTCTGCTATCAATGAAGTGGAGAACTAGTGGCAAAAATCTACACATTAAATTACAAAAGACAGTTAATCACATTGGCTGCAGAAGAAAATGCAGCATTGTGCAGAAAAGGGTTTTCTGTATCTCATGCAAGCATCTCCTTTGAAAACTCCCTGTTGCATGCCATGCAATGTGAGACTGCATCACAGTCACATTCTTTCACAGTTTACTCTAAGGGAACAAGAACAGCATAGCAAGTGGAGCAAAATGCCAATGAGCTAAATACACTGTTAGCTAATGAGGTCCTGTTGCACCGTGAGAACCTCCACATAACAGAACATCAACTGATGCACAGCAATGCAGGAGGCACCCACTTCAAAACTGCTACGCAAATCAGCATGAGAATACATAAACTGCATCAGGATTTTGACTTAGGTTGACATTACCAGTTTAGTTTTCAATAATGTGCAAATATTTCAATGCCCAACTGTACTATATCACTTTTATGTGTTTTTTTATTAATGTGAAACTTCACAAAACTATCATCTACTTTAAAAACCAAGGAAAAGAAGAACAACAAAAAAACAGAAAGAATAAAACAACAACAAACACCAGAAAGGTTTTAAAAAAGTAATTAGTGAAAATCTACATTTAACCCCTCTTACACACTTAAAAATACAATAACCTCAAAAGCTTTTTTCTCTGAGGATGAGTGAAAAACATTCATCAGTCTGAGAGTACCTTGATTAAAATACATTAATTGTAGGAAAACATGCCAAGCAATACTTTCATCAGTTATACAGGCAGAAAGCAGTGATTAAATTCCACTTCACCACCCCCATCCCCATTTTAATAGGATGGGGATTTACCAAGAAATAAAATACCACTGTACCAATAAAACATGTTGGAAGTAGAAACTTCCAGTCAACACTGCATCCCCCCTGGCTACAATCTGTCTTTCCAGGCTCTAGTTTTCCTGGCTGTTCACTGTGGCGCTGCCTCTCACCCGTGATGTCATCTCGGGAGTAACCAGATTGAACTGGCCAGGAGCCTCACCGGAGCTGCGGGCCTGAAGCTCACGCTCACATTACAGCGCATGGATGAGCAATGAAAAGAAAACCAGCAAGAGGGGTCAACCTTCCTGCAAACCGGGCACAGACTCCTGATGCAAATATGAAGTTAATACCGATGCAATTGACTGCATCACCTGAACGGCCCCAGGGCTTTGTTAGTTTCAGTGGAACTGTTTAGCTACGGTGCATGTTAAGCATTTCTTTCACTCACAGGATTTCCAGCATCATGTTCACAGATACTACCAACATCACAGTTATGGAGACAGAAGTTTCGTGCTGCGATTGCTGACTTTTAAAGATGTTAATATCTAAAACCTCATTAAATCATTTCAAGTTTTCTGCAGCGTTTTGCTTAAGTACTGTACTGCCACAATTGCTGGCTCGGAAGTTTTGTGCTCCTGCAGGTTTATGCATCTCCCTCAGACAGATTCTAAACCCTAGCCATTACTCTACTGTGTATCCATTATACAGAGACACAAGTTTGGAATGTTATTAAAATGTGCACATTTGGGGGTGGGCAGGAGGAGGAACACCTACACAAACTCAACAACAAAAAACAAAGAAACCCTGCAAAAAAGCCCACAAAAGACAGTGGCCCATTTGAGGCTACAGTCCACACCAAGGGGGCGATTTTTAGCCACACTTTTTCCTTCCATATCAAACTCCTGAGACAAAGTGAAAGCACTGTAGCAGTTGAGCTCAAAAGCAGATTTTGCGCAGCCCCTCTCTGCCACACACGTTTTCCTACCGATTTCCGACACGAACGTAAGAAGCGCAGCAGCTAAACTACTACCAAGTTCGCCTGTGAAGACTGAAGTGTCGGTGCTGGTACTGCTACGCTTACTTAAGATTTATCCCGCACTTCACTTTCGCGGGGAGGTCTGTCCACTACACGTCTCAGCGGGGGCACTCCGGGGGGTGCACCCCAAGTCCCTCCAGCGGGCGCGGGCTGCCGGAAGGCGCCGCGGGAGGCAGCGGGGGAAGGGGGTCCGGGAGTACGCGGAACCATGCGGTTACTTACAGACGTGATCGTCCATCCTCAGCGGCCTCCGGAGTCGGATGCTGGCCGGGATGGTTTTATCCATTAGGTCCTCGACGCTCTGAAAAGAGCAGACCGTATGCTGCAGTTACTTCCCGCGCCGGGAGCGACCCCTCGCCCCGCACAGTGCGGTGCGGGCACCTACCTGCACCCCGACGGCTCGCAGCATCTCCTGCTTTTCCCGCTCCCGCGGCCCGATGTGCCGCAGGGAGAAGTCATCGTGCCGCGGCAGAAGCTGCTCGATGCACCGCGCCGCCTCGCCGCCGCCCCAGCGCAGCGGAGCTCCCCCCGCCGCCGCCGGCCGCAGGTGCCACGGCGCCCCTCGGGCCGCCAGCCGCCCCAGCCAGCGCCCGCAGCTCTGCATGGCTACGCCAACTCCGCTGCCGCCGGGCAGCCCCGCTTTGTGAGCGGGGGGCGGCGCGGAGCGGCCCCCCACGGCCGGCGCCAATAGGGACCGGGGGCGGCGCCGTGCGCGCCCCGCCTCGACGCCACCTGCCCGCCCCCCCGCCCCCCCCCCGGGCTGCCCCGCGCGGCCCTGACCCCATTCATCCGTCCGTCCCTCCATCCCTCCATCCACTCGCCCATACATCCGTGTATGCATTCATCCCTCCATCCGGCACGGCGCGGCGCTGCTGGCGGGGAGCAGTGGTGCTCTCAGCTCAGCAGGCAGAGCCTGGTGGGATTATGCTGGGAAGCGGGGGTTTCTGTCACAAAAGCTGTACTGGGATGGAGAAAACAAAAAGGTTTCTGTATTTCTGCAGCAGAGCATGGACTTGCTTTCAAGTTACTTGCTTTAGGAGGCATAATACATGCCACTTTCTATTGCAGCCAGGACCTGTCTGTGTATGTGTACTTTTCTCCCTGCTTTAACTTCTGGCCGTATGAAGGTAGATTTAGATTAGACTTCAGGAATAATTTCTTCACTATGAGAGTGGTGAGACACTGGCCCAGGTTGCCCAGAGAAGCTGTGGCTGCCCCATCCCTGGCAGTGTTCAAGGCCAGGTTGGGCAGGACCTGGAGCAACCAGGTCTACTCGGAGGAGTTCCTGACCATGGCAGGGGGCTGGAGCTAGATGATCTTTAAGGTCCCTTCCAGCCAAACCCATTCTGTGATTCTCTCTGAGTCTTGGGGAGTAGAAAGGTTAACTGGAACCTACTTTTCTCACTCTTTTGGTTCTGAAGGTAGTACCAGCATAGTTACAAAGGACAGCAACACTGAGGACATGTATTTGCATCAACATTTAAATAGAGTAACAGTGAAAGATAAAAATATATTTCCCAAATACACGTTGATTTAATCTTCATTGTATAACAGATTTACTGCCTATCTTCTGAATTTAATGAGGTAATTTATCACTGCTGCCAAACCTAAAAATAAATCTAATTTGCATCAAAGATCACTGACAATTGCAACCAGTATATTTCTGCAGTAAACACGGAATTACTCCACTCACACAATCTCAGTTATCTGAACTCCTCTGTTATGCTGGAATAGGCTCCCATAACTTGTACCAGTGTGTATTTGGAGTAGTGACTTAAGTCCCTGGTTTCAGAATGAGAGAGGCAAAGATCACACACTAAGCTGCCTCCTGAAAACTATAATGGCCTTAACAAGCAAAACAGGAGTCCTGAACAAGAGATGGAATAGAAAATGAAGCTTGATGTCAAGCATGTTTGATATCAAATCAACAAAACCTAGCTCATCACAATCATAGGCTCAACCAGGCTGAAAAAGACACCGAGATCATCAAGTCCAAACTTGGGTGTGTTGGGACCCATCCCTTTGGGTAAGCCATGCTTTTACTTGTCTGATACATTTCATCCCTTTATCATCTTGTAGGTTCAAATAAATCTACCACTTCAAAGTATGTAGACAACAAACCCAGCTGTTTTCTGAATATACACAAGCAAAAGAAAGATTTCCTGGAAGAGGACAGGATTGCAAACCTGTGTCTTGCTATTAAAGCTATTTGTGCAAAGCTCAGAGATATGCATGTCTTGGGCTAAGGCACTGGTATGAGCTGCTATGTAGCTGCTAGGGGTGTCATTTTTGTTAGATGAAGCACAAAGCCCTTACGAGGAATTCCCTGTATAATTCAAATTAAAGTGACATGGCTTATGTACTGTTATTTACAGATATTTTTTAGCTTTATTTGAATGATAAAATAAGGACAAAAACCCTGGAACCTGCCTAAAGTCCTGATTTTGTTAAAAACTTGCAGTTCTATCACTACAAATTTTATGGGTTCTGTTAGAACTACCATTCTTTGCTCCTTTAAAATTATTAACTATCACAATAAGAAAATTGTGTCGTATTATTTTAAGATTCACCTCAGTTCCCTCCTATGACCCAAATCTGGAAGTCCCAGCTGATACACTTCTGCATCGCTATACTACTGAACATGAAGACTGGGTCAGACTACAGTGTTATGTGTAACAATAGCCTGTTCCTGACACTGGCCAATTACAGCTACCTAAGGAGGAATACAGGACTAGGACAAAAAGATTAATTGATACCACTCTTTGGTATTTCTACAGTCAGTTAATATCCTGGGATTTCTGCCCTTATGCGTTCTCAATGTGCTTTTTCCCCCAATTTGTTCAGTTCCCTACTGAAACCACATAAACCGTTAGTGTGACAAAAATAACAGCTTACTATTCAAAAGCAGTAATTTCATAATCCTTTGTTTCTCAATCTACTATTCCTTAAAGTCATGAAAAGCACTCACAATGTTAAGGACATTGCAACAAGTAAAATGAAACAAATCATGCAGGTGTCAGTACAGACTGACTCCAACACAAGCTGACTTCCCATATAAATTCCCCAATAGAAAGAAACGTTTTAGCAACTTAACTTACCACCTCTGGTGCCCTTTTCCAGGAAATAATTAACCACCATTACAGATTTCTAAAACCTCTAGGAGATCAGCTGAGGAATGCCTACCAAATGGTCTCTTAATGGCCAGGCTTATTTTAAGTGTCAATCCAGATAAAGACACCCTCATTAACACTTTACCTTTCTTATAATGAAATAATCTGAAAATGCAGAGGCACAAGAGGTGCAGGGTGTCTCATTCAGTTTAGCTGTATCCAATTCAATGCTGAAGATCATCTGAATTTCTGCTGATAGTGGTCTGGAGGGTTTTCTGTATATACACATGTATCATTTCCCACCACCTTAAATACGTAAGTGAAAACAGATTGCAAACATATTTCTATGCATATTTTATACATATGCTCATTAACACATAAAATATGTTAGACCTTATAGAATAAAAGTTACAATATGCAGTTGTTCCTGCTTTTGGGTTTGTACTGTAAACATTGCAAGCTTTTAATTTGAGCTATTTTTATTGCAGGTTTTGTCTCTTCATGAAAGGTTTAATCTGTAACATTATTCTTTGCTTGAAGTAATATTTGAAAAGCACTATGGTTGCCATTAGATAAAGAGCAATACAGATGCTTACCTGGTTTATTAAGCCAGGAATTATCTAATTTCGTTCCTAAGCTTACTATTCAAGCAAGGTATCAATACATCATATTTTCAAAAGCAATTGCCAATTGCTGCTAGTGGGGAGAAGATTAATCCTCATCAGTGAATCTGCATATGCCAGTTGTTTCCTGAGTGAGGGCTCAACTGCCCTCCCCCCCTCTTTTTTTTTTTTTGGGGGGGGGGTGGGTGGGTGGGGTTGGGAGCAGAGTTTTGGTCTCTTTATACCACATAATTTAAGATTACACTGGTATCCACAAACTGTGTGCAATATATACCCCAGAAACAGTTTACGTACCCCTAAACTTAGTAGACTAATTTCAGGACATGTTCTTTTGATACCAAGCATCAGAATATGCAGTAGGAGAGGCAATGTTGTGTTAAGGGTGAATAGCCAACCAGCTGCACATTCCTGAATCCATAATACCCCTCAAGATCTTAATGCTGCCACCATTGCCAAAGGGTCAGGAGCCATATTTGCAGTCTTTACTCTCTACTGTTTTTTTCCTTGACCACAGCTGGGTCATAAAATAAAATACACTTGAGTACATAAGATAACACAGTTTATCCAGTGGATTTCTAATGGGTCATAATGGTTTGAGTTTAGGGCTGCCATCATCCACAAAAGACTGGATAACATTACACATCAGATAACACACTATCATGTTGCTTCTTTAGGAGCCACTGTCAAGCTTCCTCAGTGAGATGTTTACTTTTTTATTCTGAACTCAGAAGTATACATGTGCCTTGATTAGAGATGACACTTCCCATAATTTCAAATCTTGTTTATTTTCAGTTATTTGATAATCTGGAACTACAGTGAAACTGAACTTGCACATCCATACCTTCAGCATCTTCAGGGTTCAGCTTCTATTTTAGTTGGGATTTTGGAAACATAATCTTTAATATAATCCTGCAATGATCCATACTTGCTAAGACAATAGAGAATACTTAGAATATTCTACAACTCCGTATTGTAAATCTCAAAGTGCATTTCATATCTCAAAGTAATAATAATTAAATATCGATACAACTAATTTTGTGAAATCATATGCATTTTTCCTCTTCAAAGTGAATGTAGCAAGCAAAACTACTTAGACTGTCTCTATATTTTTTAGATATACATGTACAGATGCAGGTGGATATATAATCTACTATCCTACTACTTTTCTTATTGATGTTTAAATATTCAAATATAGGTATATTTTCCTTAAAAAAAAACCCCAAACACTACAAAACCAACAGCAAACCCTAATATGATCTTTTAAACGACGAAGAATGACACAGAAAAGTCTGATAAGGAATTACAGAACTGTGAAGAAAGGAAGGAATGGAGAAGGAAAAGAAGTTAAAAATCCATCAGGCTTCAGAAGAAGAGATGCATGGAAGATACAAACATCTTGAATATTAACCTTGGAACAAAGTCACAGAATCGCAGAATCACACAGAATCACAGAATCTTTGAGGTTGGAAGGCACCACCGTACATCATCTAGTCCAACCTCCCAGCTGAGGCAGGGTCACCTGGAGCACGTTGCTCAGGGTTGTGTCCAGATGGCTCTTGAATATCTCCAGGGAAGGAGACTCCAGAATCTCTCTGGGCAATGTATTCCAATGCTCAGACACCCTCACAGTAAAGAAGTTCTTCCTCATGTTAAAAGTGGAACTTCCTGTGCTTTAGTTTATGTTTGTCACCTCTTGTCCTATTGTCTGGTACCACAGAGAAGAGTCTGGACCCATCCTCTTGACACCCTCCCTTCAGACACTTACATAAATTGACCAGATTCCCCCTGAGACTTTTCGTCTTTGGGCTGAACAGGCCTATCAGCCTTTCCTCATATGAGAGGTGCTCCAGACCCTTAATCATTCTAGTAGCCCTTTGCTGGACTTGCTCTAGGAGCTCCATGTCTCTCTTGTACTGAGGAGCCCAGAACTGGACACAGTTCTCTGGGTGAGGCCTCGTCAGAGCTGAGCAGAGAGGGAGGGTTGCCTCCCTTGAGCTGCTGGCAATGCTCTTCCTGATGCAGCCCAGGATACCCTTGGCCTTCTTGGCCACAAGGAGACATTGCATGCTCATGGACAACTGGTTGTCCACCAGGACCCCCAGCTACTTCCCAGCAGGTCAGCCCCCAGCCTGTACTGGCGCATGGGGTTATTCCTGCCCAGGTGCAGGATCCTGCACTTGCATGTGTTGAATTCCCAAAGGTTTCTCTCTGCTCACCTCTCCAGCCTGTCCAGATCCTTCTGAATGACAGTGCAGCACTCTGGGGTGTGAGCCTCTCTTCCCAGATTTGTATCACCAGCAAACTTGATGAGGAGCCTCTACCTCTTCATCCAAGTAACTAATGAATAAACTGAACAATACTGGACCTAGTATTGGGTGGCATCTCTAATTACAGGTCTCCAGCTAGACTCTGTGCTGCTGATCACCATCCTCTGGGATTTGCCATTTAGCCAGTTCTCAATCTACCTCACTATTCACTCATCCAGTCTGCACTTCCTGAGCTTTCCTATGAGGATGTCACAGGGAGGCAATGTTGAATACTTTGCCAAAATCCTTCCAGCCCCATTTCTTGTGTGGGCAAATGGCTGAAGAAGGCAAGTGCCTGAAAGTTTAAAAGGTACTGGGTGTTGGTGTGTTTTCTCCATTTCTCCTGTCAGGGAGCAGGAAGGGCCTGCTGTTCCCTCAGACAAGTTGCTCTGGGTCTGGGACTAAAGGGTGACTCCAGAGCAGGCAGAGTTGTTCCTGGCAGGATATGGTGTCACAGAGTCTGGTCACAGACGGGTGAATCAGGTGCTGGTAGCAGAATCCACTGACAGACTCAGGGAAGTGAAGAACCAGCTCCATCCAGGCAGGAACAAAAGGAGAAAAGACCAGAGATAAGACTAAGGAGAAGATTTCAGATTGAATATTAAATTCATCCAGCAGACAGGGATAGAAACAATGGACATCTGAGTGAGATTAGTTAGGGCCAGTAGGTCCTACAGCTGCATCCAGGACCCTGACTTTCTCCTGTGACAGCCATAAAAACATATGATTAAGTAGGAGCTCTTTGTAGGCTTTGCCTAAAGGCTTTTATACTATTTAAAAAGCTGAATGATTCCAGTTTTCTGGCCAAAAGTCTTATCCGTCAACACAAGTGGGACCTTTCTCCTACTCCACCTCCTTTTATGTTTGGATTGGGGGATATCAAACATATAGATAAGAATTATTCCCAACACCACTGATTTGTTCTCCATCTGTCACCTTGCTCCCTCATGCTGTGACTAACTGAACTGCCAGACATCTCTGTGACATGGCCAAGCAGGGCAGCTTGGCAAACAGCTAAAAACTGCAGGATTACAATAGAATATGTTCGGGTTTTTTACGTTGCTATTGTTTTGTTGGTGGTAGTGATGGCATTACTTTTGTTTGGTTTTTCTTGTTATCACTGCTATTTCTAACAAATGTATTTGCCGAAATCTGCTGTCAGTCCTTACGAATGTCTACCACTATCCTCTGTAAACCTTACAAAGGAGAAGTCTAGGAGGATTTACACTGGATTTCTGAGAAAGTCAAAATTATTTGCTGCTGAGTAGGTGATTTTTTAGTCTTTCTTTCTGTCACTTGCTCTTTTTTAATGTGGTTCAAAGGTAAACTCGATAGACCTTGAATACAAATTCAGTTACTTAATACTGGATACATTAAACCTCTTTTCATGTTACTTGTGTCAATTGGCTTTTAAATACTGAAAATGTCTATATGATTAGAGCATTGCCTGTACAAATACTCTGTATGAGTAGATGTTACCTATTACAAATACCTATGTCATAGACATTGCATTGCAAGAATTTCTCTTGCTTGATCTAGTCTTATTAGGCAATAAAAAAGTTCTCTCTGGCACAGAAAGGAGTGTATACTGCTGACCCTAACAGATGTATGGTGACGACAAGCTACCGAGATTTTCTTTGGGAAATAAAGATCTGTCCTCACTTATTCTTATCTAGGAGTTGAAGGTATTATGCAACAGAGCATGCAGATTTTGAAAATTCAGGAAGTCTAAAAGTTTGTTTTTCAGAACACTGTTTTGCATATGTATGGTGGTGTACTTTGTAATTTTCATACTAGAGATGGAATTATAACCTCTATTTGTACTCCAGATAAGACACCAATACAAACCACTGAGATAGCAGCTTCAGGAAAAATTTTGCTTTTCTTTCAAAACAAAACAAACAAAAAAACCCAAACAACCCCAAGCCCAAACAAACATACAAAAAAATCTCAGGTGTCTGTCTGTCTTTTTTTTCAGTTCAACACATGATTGAAAGAAATTTAATAAAAATCTTCCTCTCTTTGCAGATCAACTCACAGCTCCTCATCTTTGAATTTTTGTCTTTTCCAGAGTTTGAACAAGTTTACTTAACAACAGCAAATCAATAACAAAGTTATTTTCCTCTGCTCTTTTTGAGGTAAAGTTTTATGATGTCCTCTTTATTTTATCCCAGAAGCTCCAGCTAAAGCTTAACTCTTCCCCTTTGCAGCTCAAAGCAAAACATCTGGGAAGCAGGAATCTTGTAGATCCTTACACTGCAAAGCTTCTAGGGGAATATCTAATTCCTCATCTGCTTAAAGAGGGTTGCTGCTTTCAGAGTTGTAATGGTTTATGATTCTAAGAGACTGCTTAGATCAGTTCTGCAAACAAAACAGGTGATTCCAGGAAAACATTTTCTATCAGGCTGTAAGTGGCCTATAATCAGTTATGGCATTTGCTTGATCATAGTCTGACTATACTTATCTATACACGGATTTGACCACATAACTGCAGATGAAGTTTATTTTTCTGACTGAATCAATCTATGATTTTATTATACTAAGTCCAGTGTAAACAGGGCAGTTATTATTGGCTGAGTAAGCTTAGCTGGCCCACTAAAGGATCACAGAAGATTGATATTGCAGTCAGTACAAGGACTGCACAACCAGAATAGGGGTGTGAAAGAAATGGAACTGATTCTTCTGATAACCAACCAGCAGCTGCCAAGGTTGGTTCAGCTATCTTCTTGATTACATTTGCAATCAATTAAAGTATCTGATATTTTACAAACTCCTAATTCCTAACAAACACAGCTTTTGTGAGCTCCTAAGCACAGACCAATACTGAATCAGCACTGAAGAACCTGGCTCTGAAATCAAACTGAATAAATACTTTAATGTTACATAATAACTTAGTTAACATATAACTTAAAAAAAAAGCTTAAAATGTTGCAATGGACTAGTTGTGGCATTAGGTATCTTTTTGCTGTTTCTGTTAAAAAAAAAATCGGGAAGTTTGGTAAAACTACTAAATATGGCTAAGATACAAGCTTTTAGAAAGATCAGTTTACCTACACTTGCCAGAGGTGTATGTCTCAGCCATACTTTCTCTAAACATCCCAGTTACAGTAACCATGTTTTACCTCGGGTTGGCATTATTTGACCATGACTTTCCATTAACTTATACTCTCTGAATCCCTCATGATTGCACATGATTTGTACAGCCATGATCCTGCAGCTCTGGCCAAAGTACCATGCAATAATGCTGGTAAAGCACAGTGCTCCATGAACATACCTTTTCCTTTAGCAGAACTCTTTAACATAACAATGAGCCTCAGCTATTTCAGGAATTTATTATTTAGTGTAGTATGGTGAAGCAAAGTCCTGAGTCAGGTGGAGAAGGAACAATGCTCAGACTTTGGGAGCAACTGGAAAGGCAGACTGCAGCAACAACCTAAAAAATGCATCATGGGCTACCTACTTTACAAACCACAGTCAACAGGACATGTGAGTCACTGTCAGTATGGTTTATATGGAAGGAGTGTGATAGAATAAGAAACTGAGAACAGAGATCAAGAGAGGACTGACTGGAGGTGAAGAGTAAGAGAAAAGAACTGAGGGGAAGTTAGGAATAATAGTAAATGTAGCACTGGAAAAAAAACACCACAACACAACAACCCAATAAAAATCAAATAACTATCTGCTAAATGAGACATGCATCCTAGGGAAAAAACAGTGACTTTAAATGTTCTAAAAATATGCTCTAATGCATATGTCTAGAGACTAGATTAAACCTGCAAAGGAAATCCTAATTCTTCATTTAATGATTTTTAGTGTTTCATTTTGTTTGGATGTAAAATACAGCAGAAAGGTCATAATCTGTAACTAAAATAACACGGCAGTATACAGTAATGGGGAAGCTGAGAAATCCAAGATGTCACTAAAAATTCCTTTGCTGTATTTTAATGTAATGATGACATAGAAAGGAACCCACCATCTCACACAATATTTTAATTACAGCCATTCCCCCAGAGAATCACATGGCAAATGTTAATAGATGAACAGAGGGACTTGGAATTTCCATAGTACTAGCATCTGAAGATTATATAGCTTCATTTTTATACCTGCTTTTATAAAACACTGTACTTGTTACCCATGGATTAATGTGAAATGTATCTTGACTTTCCAATGGACGCTGACATAATTAAGAGCAGTGTGTTAACTGACTTAATTAAGAGAAGTACGTTGATTTATTACTGTAGCAATGAGGACATTAGAGATCACCACTGGCACACAGTACCAATATATTAGCCTGCCTATGTGCAAATATTTAAAATGTATCTCTGCTGTGCTTACGTTTACCAATTGCAAAATGTCATTATGCAACTCTGTCTCTGGCAATCTTTTAAAAAAGGTGAAATAAATAATTGGATCAACTCACCCTCACTTTTTGCTTGATTCAGGTTAACATAAACCAGAAACAAGGCCTCTGAAAATTTTGCAGAGGGCAACAGCACAATCATGCTTCCTCATCTGAATGACAGCATTTATAAAACAGGGTGCCACCACAGTAACCTCTGCCATGTGATAATAAGGAGCTTCCAGAAACAAATTCTATGATCCTCCTTACTGCTTCAACAGAACGCTTTAATTATATCAACTCTATGATATAATTAAAAGACAGAAATAGGTCTTTCCAAAGAAACAGTATGGGTCATCTGTAGGGAAAACACTGGCAAGTAGTATTGACTAATAGTCTGTACCTTCTTGCCTAAGCAATTTTTAATCAGGGTAAGCAATATGGACTGTTAAATGGGACTGAATACTCAGAAGTTCTTAGAGTAATAAAATGCAATAGTGACAATGAAATACAACGAATAGATTCTTTCTGCTTTCCTCATAATACCACATTGTCATATACAAAATAGCTGAAGAATTAAACTCAGGTCACCCATTATTAAGAAGCAGCTAGGAGAACCTAAAAAATGTTCATTTTTGTAAGGTCCAGGAATCGGTCATGATAGCACATGATTTGAACAGCCATGATCCTGCTGATCAGTACCAAATAATATATGTCATATTTCTTTAAGAACTTTTGTTTATAAACTAGCCTGAACATTTCAGGAATTATTACACAGAAAATAATAGGATAAATTAAATGAACAATAGATGAAATAATTGCATAGAGTTAGGAGATTTTAAAGCAGTATAATGATCTGAAAATGAAGATGAAAACATGTATGAATAGCAAAATTTATGAACACAATAATATTCAATAAAATAGATGGTTGTCCAGTGAAAAGTGGAGAATTTACAACAACCTGTTTAACTAAAAAGATTCTGAGAATTACATCTTCAAGGTTTCTGTTCCCTTGTAAGATAATTTTACTCATCTGATGTTTTTGTCCCATGCAGAAGTCAGTGCAGACACATCCTTTATAAGAACACAAAACATTTCACCACTCTGTGGGTAGTCATGTGTCAGTCATGCAACTATACTTAACAGAGAACACAAAACACTTAGCAAGAAGTAAAAAGTTAATGTAAAATCTAATCTCCCCTGTGTCCCCCCATCCAAGTCTTCCTATGTTCGTGTCTGTCCCTCCTCCCTGATGATCCAGTCATATTTCACTACATGCTCGTCTGCCCTGCAGAACTTGGTGAACTTGTTTTGATAGCAGATTTAGAAGCGGAAAACATAGATTGTAAACTACTTCTTGTACACTTGTTAGAGGTTGAATAAATCCTAACTCTCTTCATGGTTGTTGCCTTGAGATACATGTCAGTAATCTTCTTTGCTGGTTTTAGAGGGCTTCAGGGACCTAACGGGCCACGGAAAGGCCATTGGCATGGAGTGAGGGAGGGCTTTTAGTGGGAGGGGATCTGCCAGTCTCTTTGGTAAGTAAATATTACCAGCATGTGTTTGGGCTTGTGAAAGTACAGCATGTAAAATCAGAGTGTCATTACATTGATTCAGAGATATATACAAATAGTTCACAGAGCTGTAACCATGCCAGTTTTAAAAAATAATGATAAGCAGTGAGTGAAACATTTGTTTCATAGAACAGAAATAACAATGACAAACACTATTTTAATGCTGACCTTATTTCAGACTTGGTCCATTTTGTTCTGAATTGTGGCTAATGTTTTGTGCTTTTAGTTTATCCAGGACTGCTGAATGACCTCAGATTTTAGTTAAAAAGGTACAGAATTGGCATCTAGTAGGGGGTACAATTATTCCTATTAGTGAAGTGGTTTTTACCTTTCTACTCCACAAAGATCTCTGAAAATGTAATTATAACCATCCTATCCTCCATAGCTCAGATGCTTTTTGCAATAACTCATATTTTATTTTAAGCCATTTCACTCCCATACAAGTACAGTACACATTACCACTACTTTCTACTTTATATGAAATAGAATATTCCCTTTGTAGATAGTTACCAACATATGCCCGCTACCTCCTCCCTGCAATAAAAAATTAGCTGATTATCTCCCTCCCCAATTTGTTTTCCGTGTTTTTATACCTTTATATTATTTTGTAACGGACATGGTTATGCCATCTAGATCAGTTAAGCAGTCCAAGTGCTGGTGCTAGAGCCCAGTGAAACAAATGTGTTTCAGCTTCTCACAACTCAAGAGAGGCTGTTATCAGAGTGTATAGCTGTCTAACTACGCAAGACAAAGCCTTTTTCTTTGGAGTGCATTTTCTTCTATCAGTGATCATGACTTTTGGTAAAACACATGCACCTGTGAAACAGACTTGAATGTACTTTGAAGTTTGCTGAGCTTCAGAGGACAAAAAAACTGCCAGAAAAAGTATTAAAAATTGCCATGTGATACAAACAGATACTGTGAAGAGGTGAAGAGTCAGCTAGGAAAGAAAGGGATTTAGTATTTGTACATTTCTATGCAAGATAACAGGAAGGATACTGAAAAAAAATTCAAATCTTTTTTCTTTCTGGCATAAATTCTGCCAAAAAGGGAAAATGGCAAACTTTTCCTCTAATTAGTGCTTTTGTGCAGGAATACCAGCATGGTGCCCCAAGCTCTGTTCAGGCTTGCAATCAGCAGCTACACCACATGGCAGCAGGCAGGATCCCAGAAATCAGATGATTTAAAAAACTTGCCTTCCATCCTTGAGTTTGGAAAATGAATGTTTCAGTACATTTCAGAGAACCTAGCTTCTAGAAACTGTAATTATCCTTTTCTTAGTTCTGTCATTTTTTCCCTTATCTACCTTTCATTTTTCCTCTTCTTTTCATTTCTCAGTTCTGTTCTGCTGCCCCTATTTTCCTTTAGTTTTCTTCAAAGTTTCCTTTTAGAGCAGCTTTCCTCTTGGTCTATCATTTCCTTTGCTTAATGACACCTATCTTCTGCCCTCCTTCTTATAGGTAGAAATGCCAGTCCGGCACTCCAGTGAGCACAACCATGCACCCTTTGTTTACATTTCATTTTTTATCTTTACATATAAGGTACTTTCTAGCTCCCACTTTAATTTTTAAATTCTGTGGATCAGAATAATGGCACTGATTGAGCCACCTTCTTTTCTTTAAAGCCATAAGCATGAATTTTAATGCACACGGGTCTCTCTTTGCATTTAAAAACTCCTTATATAATAAGCAATACCTAGCAAGATTAGTTATGATTACTACCTTCCTATTCTGTTAGGGGTGGTATTAGATTTCACTAGTACTCTTTTATTTGAGAAAAACAGACTTACTGTCCTACCGTACCATAATACTGTATTGATACATCAGCATTTCCTTTTTTTTTTTTTTAAGTTGTCTGTAAGTCATCTGTTGTTAAGACATTAATAACCTTATCCTTAGCACTGTGCTATGCCACTGTTGTCAAGAAAGAGGAAGCCTTCCTCCACTTTTTTCTGTCTCTTTTTCTTCTGTTTTTGTTTGTGGGTTTCCCCAGCCTCCCTTGAATGATGAACCATTTCATCTTGCTAATCATGCAGAAAACACTCTTTCTTGTTCTGCACTGGTTTTGTGTTTAGTTAATGAGCTTGATCAATTAACAAAGAAGTCTAGTAAATGGTGGGAGTGCCTCAAAGTGAGGGAGTAGGAAGCAGCAAGCCATGAGATCCACAGATGTTACCTATTGAAACTGCAGTCTTAGTGTTACAATTTCCATTACTAAAAAAAATTATATAGTGTAGTCACCTGAACTGCCTGAAATGTCTTTCAATAGTTTTGTCTGGAGTGGGGAAAATCGGCTTCATTGTACAGGAGTTTTTATTTTGCCAGAGTCAGGTCCTCAATCACTTGATTTTCATTCTTTGCAAAACCATCTCTAAATCAACCTGGAAAAATTTACATACAAAATAAGTACAAGTCTCTCAATATTTATTTGTTTGTTTACTTATTTATTTATTTATTTATTTATTTATTTTAGCGCTATTCCTACCCCAAAAGGAAGGTAAATATATAAGCTAGGTTCATGCCAACATACTGGAGCAGACTGTTTCACAGCTTCATAAACTGTAAACCACAGTTTCATTAGCTTTTACACTGCCAATTAGTGCAGTAGGATGATCACTGTGGATCTGATAAGTGTCGAGCAGTGACACTCCCAAGAGCTGGTTGCCACAGCTCTCAGACCTAACCTATATTTAATTTTTCCTTGGAATAGGTAAATGTAGTCCCTCCTGCAAATGCTGGGGAAAAGCTCTGGAATAATTTGAGTCAGTTTTATGAGGTCTTATGAAGTATACTTTGTGCTACCAGTGCATTGCCAGCGTTCCACCTGTTTCTAAACTTGTTTTCCCTTCTTTTTCTTTCTTCCTCCATTTTTTTCCCCACTGTTTTACCAAGTTTTTTGTGTGTCTGCAATTGCAAATAAGCAGCAATGTTGCAGGGTACAGTAGCTGTTATTACATAGGACTGTCTGCAGCAATCTAACAGAGAAGAATGATGGTGTTGTAGGATGCTAGGGAAGACAGGAAACTCACAGCAGCTCATTTAATTTCTGTATAAATTCAAAGCATATTCATGTGACATCTTTATCAGCAACAACACCAAAAAAAGGAAGAGAAAAAAAAGTATTTCCGTCTACATCTGGATACAGTTAGCAGTGCTTTTTCTAAAGAATGTGGTACTTCCCAGAACACATTTTAAACTGGAAAGCAGAGACGCAGTCTACAAGTATGATAGGACTTAGATTCTGTTTATTCAGTTGTGGTTGCAGGGTGTGAGACTCTTCATTAATCATATTTCTTAAGAGTATCTCCCATATTGTTCAGGCAGTCTAACTGCTTTAATTTGAAGTAAAATGATTCAGAAAAGTTATTTCAAATTTATTTTTGAACTTTGTAAAAAGAGTTTAAGAAAAAAGCAAATGAAAAGTTGTACTAATAAAGGGATGCAGGTAAGAACCTATGGATAGTGAGAACTATCTAAGCAGTGACGGCTTGAACTGATCAACACTGAAAATGAGAGATTTCACATACTCTTCTGTTCATACCAGGTGCCTAGTGCTTTTGTGACATCTCTGTGCACTGAAAGGCTCCTCCTATGTACTGATTTAATCTACTAATTTGTCAGAAAATTATCCTTTTTTTTTTTTTTTTTAATCATGGGATTAATAAGCTGAGGCTGCTCAGGCTGCTCAGGTAGGAGGTTGGTCTAGTAAAATCCAAAAAGCTCATGCAAGGTAACTAATAGAAGCGAGTCTGTGGGGCTGTGAGTGTGTAAAAGAAATGTGATCTCATCTCAGTAGGCATAAGCTGTGGATTGACCTAAACTCTGCTAGAAGAAATTGCCTGTATTCAACAAAACGCCAGTCACTGCCCATAGCGTTTAGGAACAGATAGTAAAAGATGGCACTGTACACTGTCAAAAGGCACAGCCTCTGACTGATTGTGCCTTTGAAATGCATAGAACATCACGTTTCGTTATCAAGGTTCAGGGCTTGCATTTGTGTTTTAGTAATCTTAGTGTTTTATCCTAATCATGTTACTACTACCGGTAGTACTACCGCACCCTGGTATCTGTTGGAGCAAGGGTACAGCTTGGCACAAGCAATCCAGGAGGTTCCTTGATTGTGTGGAAGACAACTTCCTTCTGCAAGTAATAGAGGAGCCCACAAAGAGAGGTGCCATGCTTGGCCTCGTACTCACCAACAGGGAAGGGCTCATTGGAAATGTGACGCTCCAGGGCAGTCTTGGTTGTAGTGATCATGAGATGGTCAAGTTCAAGATCCTCAGGACAGTGAGAAGAGCGTGCAGCAAGCTCAGTGCCCTGGACTTCAGAAGATCAGACTTTGGTCTCTTCAGTAACCTGTTTAGTAAGGTTCCATGCGATATAGCCTTAGAGGGCAGGGGGAGCAAAGACTGTTGGCTGATATTCAAGGATCACCTGCTGCAAGCTCAGGAGTGTTGAGTCCTGACTAGAAGGAAGTGCATCAGGAGGGCCAGGAGACCTCCTTGGATGGATAAGGAGCTGCTGAGGAAAATTCAAAGGAAAAAAGAGGCCTATAGGAAGTGGAAGCAAGGACAGGCAGCCTGGGAAGAGCACAGGGATGTTGCCTGGGAATCTAGGGACCAGGTTATGAAAGCTAAGGCCCAGTTAGAATTAGACTTGGCTAGGGATGTTAAGGATAACAGGAAGGGATTCTATAGGTACGCAGCAAATAAAAGGCAGATTAGGGACAATGTAGGCCCCCTGCGGAAGCTATCAGGAGAACTGTCTACTCTGAATGTGGACAAGGCTGAGGTTCTTAATGACTTCTTTGCCTCCGTCTTCACTGGGAAACTCTCTGACCACACCACCCAAGTCTTGGAAGACAGATGCAGGGACTGTGAGAATGAAGACCTTAGGCCCACTGTAGGAGAGGATCTGGTTTGAGATCATCTTAAGAACCTGAACGTGCACAAGTCCACGGGACCTGATGAAATCCATCCGTGGGTCCTGAAGGAGCTGGCAAATGAAGTTGCTGAGCCACTGTCCATCATATTTGAAAACTCATGGCAGTCAGGTGAAGTTCCCGATGACTGGAAAAAGGGAAATATAACCCCCATTTTCAAGAAGGGGAAAATGGATGACCCAGGGAACTACAGACCAGTCAGTCTCACCTCTGTGCCTGGCAAAATCTTGGAGCAGATTCTCCTGGAAGTCATGCTAAGGCACATGAAAAACAACAAGGTGCTTGGTGACAGCCAGCATGGCTTCACTAAGGGGAAATCCTCAGCAAGTTTGCTGATGACAACAAGCTGTGTGGTTCGGTTGATATGCTGGAGGGAAGGAATGCCATCCAGAGGGACCTTGACAGACTTGTGAGGTGGGATGATGCCAACCTCATGAAGTTTAACCATGCCAAGTGCAAGGTCCTACACCTGGGTCGGAGCAATCCCAGGCACAGCTACAGGTTGGGCAGAGAAGAGATTCAGAGCAGTCCAGTGGAGAAGGACTTGGGGGTGCTGGTTGATGAGAAAATGAACATGAACCAGCTGCAGTGTGCGCTTGCAGCCCAGAAAGCCAACTGTATCCTGGGCTGCATCAAAAGGAGTGTGACCAGCAGGTCGAAAGAGGTGATCCTGCCCTTCTACTCTGCTCTTGTGAGACCTCACTTAGAGTATTGTGTGCAGTTCTGGTGTCCTCAACATAAAAAGGACATGGATCTGTTGGAACAAGTCCAGAGGAGGGCCACGAGGATGATCGTGGAGCACCCCGACAGGAGGATGACTGAAGCATCTCCCGTATGAAGATAGGCTGAGAAAGTTGGGGCTGTTCATCCTGGAGAAGAGAAGGCTGTGTGGAGACCTCATAGCAGCCTTCCAGTATCTGAAGGCGTCTTATAGGGATGCTGGGGATGGACTCATCTTTAGGGACTGTAGTGATAGGACAAGGGGTAAAGGGTTAAAACTTAAACAGAGGAAGGTTTAGATTGGATATAAGGAAGATGTTCTTTACAGTGAGGGTGGTAAGGTACTGGAATGAGCTGCCCAGGGAAGCTGTGAATGCTCCATCCCTGGCAGTGTTCAAGGCCAGGTCGGACAAAGCCTTGGGTGATATGGTTTAGTGGAAGGTGTCCCTGCCCATGGCAGGGGTGTTGGAAGTAGATGATCTTAAGGTCCTTTCCAACCCTAACTATTCTATAATTCTACGATTCTATAAAGCCTACATGCATCACAGAAGACATGTGAATTCAGCCAGCCATTTAAGTTAGGCACACAATTTCCCCCCCATCTTCTTCCCCCAGGTAAATACTTTTCATAGTGATAGTCCAGGGTTGAAAGAGTACTTTAGGATGTTTACTGTGATACCATTTACCATTTCCTAATTTGTCACCCTACTAACATTTTTGGCTTCTCTGTCACTGTTTCCTTCACTTTTTTGTTATGCTAAACTTACATTTCAATTACATTTGAGCATCTATCTGGAGCACACACTCTTCTGTACCTGCTCTAGCTGTCTGATATAGCTTTATTTCTAATATTTGTAAAGACTTTATAAAAAAAGTGGGTAAATTTTTCGTTTTTGCTATTCTTTTCAATATCAGTGAAGCCAGCTAATTGCAAGGATGTCTGTGGAAGAACAATTTGGCTCAGTGCCTCCGACTTCTAGCTGTTAAGAACCATTCTTTCTTTAAGTCACGATGATCAGACCAAAAGAAAGTAATTGCACAGAAGCCATCAGAAATTGAGAAATGGGGATTAGCTGGCGTCACAGCTCACAAAAGAATTAACAGACAACATTGCATGACCCTAAGCATTTCACCATCTGTACTTTGCAATACATGGAACAGCACAATGAAGCCATAAAAGAGATGCAAAAAAAAAGGAATAAAAGTCATGTCAGCTGAGGCTCAGCTGGAAAAGTATATTGCTTGTAGCAAAAGGCTCTGAGCATAAATTATGAATTTGCTTCTTCCAAAAATCAAAAGGTGTGAGCACAGTAACACTAACATAGCAGTGTGTGCTTTCCAAAAGCTGCATAGCTAGCTGGCTTACTCCTTTTAACAGAAGCTCAAATTTGAGATTCTGGTCCTATAATTAATTCTATGATGTCCTATGATTTTGATCTGGTTAAAAACTTAGAAGCTATGCCAGCTGTGCAAGTCCCAGTAAAATGGGTTTGTCCCAAAATGAAAACAAAAACAAACAAACAAAAAATTTCCACTTTCTACGGTCTTGTTTCACTATTCATCTTCACCTTGTCATTATCCTGGGACTGTCTTTTTATGTATAAAACTCTCAAAGCTCAGTGAAGTTGTATGGGTCTGTAGAGAAAATGGGCAGATACTGTGCTTAAAACTTCCTCTTCTCAAAATCTCTTCTCAGAGGGTAATTCCAGAAGTAATAAAATTTTTTGTGAGAATTTTTATTTCTATCCATGACAGAGGGACTGACTTCTGCTTTGAATAAATCTCACTGAGCAGCAAATGGGAATTTAGAACTAAACTGGTACTCTGCTACATTTTGCGCATTTGGTAGAAAAGGTAGAAATGCAAGAGAACTAAGCTAATAAACAACTTTCATTTTTTGTGGAACTTTTGACTCTTTCTTATCTTTCCGTGGATGACCTCTAGATTGGAGCTGTCACTGATGTCATTTATGTTAAAAACCTTGGACTATTGTCTCTGAAAATGTCATCATAACTGTGGACAGATGTTTGAAAACCCGTTTATGTCTTAAGCAGAAAAACAAAATAAAATTAAGAACTTGCTCTTTGAAAATGTTGTATGTTGATATATGTCAGGTCAAAATCCAGGAGGTGAATATATGTATTTCACCATTGCAGTGGGGGATAAGACAACAAAACACCTCAAGCTTCACTCCCCCATCCAAAGTTATTGTTCTTGCAGAAACCTGTCCTACTGCAGTACTAACCTGGCACAGGAGGGTTCAAAATCACTAAAGAGGATTGGGAGTTCACACGGGAAGGAAGAGTAATGTAATTGAAAATAAGGTATGCAATGTGTATACACACAAAAAGAGTAATAAACAATAAACAACATAAGAAGCTGATTTTTTTTAAATGCTATGAGAACAGAATACCAGAAAAAAAGATTTACAGGAGTGTTCATATATTAAAAAAAAAAAAATAAATTCACAATATAAGCTTCAAGTGCATGTGTTTCCATTTATAACTTGTAAATCATTGTATCAGCCTGCAACTAGTGTGTATTCCATGACTGCAAACTAGTTTTTTCCATTTAACAAAGTCACTTGATAAAGTCAAAATGCTCAAGATGAGACTAATACTCTACACACGTTAGAAACCTTATTGGTTTAACTCTTGATTGATTTCAGTACAGCAAATGCTATTCTTCGTTGTTTTACACATAGAAAAAAACAACACAAAAGCCCCTCATTCAAGGGTCAGATGACATTAGTAAGAATATTTCCTCACTTCCTCAGGTACTCTGATGTTGTAGGTATCATTATAGCACTGTTAATGGGATGGATATCTGAGTCTAAGGACAACAAACGCTACATGAAATCACATGGGAGGCCAAAACCATACTAATCTTTAAGAGTTGCTTTGTTGATACATTTCAAATCTTCAAGGGCTCTGAATTCATGTTGCTTCTCAGAGCTGTGACAGCACCAGTGCTTTCAATTTCATTAAGGTAAAGCAAACAGTAACGACAAAAAAAGAAGTGTGTAGATTTCTAGGCTGAAAATAAAGCAATTAAATTATGAAGTATCCAGCTAAAGTAAAAATTTATTTCAGTATTTAGTTATATTAACACTCAAAATGATTGATATTTAAAACCTTAACTGTAACAAGATTTATTAATTTCATGTTCATTCTGACTACTTAGACATTGCAACTTACATACTAAAGGATTCTGCATATAGACGCTGAAGTTAGCTTAAAGTTTTACTATTGAAACTGAATTATTTTATGTTTGAATCAAGATCTCAAAGGCAGAAAAAAGATTTCTGTCTCTGTATTCCTTCTACAAATGCCAGCCTTTTATGTGTCCCTGTAAGATGCTACAATTTAGAATTTTTGTGAACAAACAGAAGTGTGGCAACTCCTAGTTTGTACAAATTGCATTTGATTTCCATTTTCTGAAGAATTTTAAACGCAGTGCAAACTCTTATGATCATAGGAGCACTAGACTTTCCCTTTAGGTTGGCTTTTGTCAGTGAACTTGAGGCAGAGTCAGGTCCATCACACTTGGACTTGTGTCCAAGTCACACTTGGACTGTCTCCCCTTGGAAAAGGTAAGTTTGATGACTGCTCCCTGCACTAGGTCAACAGACATCTTTCAGTTTGAAAAGCTTGCTAAAGTGTTAGTTTCTTTACTGCTTTTTGAAAAAATACAGTAGTTAATCCAAACCGATTTATCATCATGGTTTCAAATCACTTAAAGAAATCTCACAGGCTAAAATAGACTACTAGCTCCTTCATGATATCCTGTAGTCAGTACTTGCCCAGTTAGTGTTCAGTGTTTCTTCTTGGCTCCTCTGCTGCCTTTCATGAGCAGAGAAATACATTTCAAGGCAACAGTGAAAAAACCTCTCTCATTCACCCTCTCAGTTAAAAAGGATAGAGTGCATCCCTGAATGAGGCTTTATAAAGGAACTTAATTCATTTTTCTCAGTTCAGCTCTCCCATCAGACAGCTGTGAAAAAGGACAGTGACTGTTCAATGGCATTTGTTTGCAGGCTCATGTTTTTCACAGTCTGAGTGGGTTCAGTGGATAGTCTACAGAGGTTAAATTTATGTTTTCAATGCAAGCAGTTAGATTACTTACAGAGCCAAGCTTTACTATCTTCCTGTTAGTCTTAGTCGTTCTTTGTGCGGAAGAAAAGACGTTGTTAAAGCTCGTGAACAAGACAAACAGAAGATAAAGACTGCCACCTATCGCGTCCTGAACTGAAATACAGTTTCTGGATATAGCAAAAGAACCCGCTGGCAATCCAGCGACAGAACAAAAGCGAACAGGGCAGACTTTGCTCTACTAGGTACTGTTTAATGCACTCCATTAGAATTCTGGCTGGCCTCAATTCAATACTCCGGCCACCTCTGTCACTTTCCCAACAAAAAGGTTTTATTTTGCCCCAGCATACAACTTTCTAACTAAATGTGACATCTTGACTCTATGCCTAATATATAACTAGAAAAACTTGCCTATATTTCAGTGGATACTGGCATCAACAAATCAAACTCATAGCAGGTATAGAGTACCCGAGTGCTGTATTTAATTATAAGATGTATTTGCATTCTTTTTAGGGTAAGCTAAGTCACATCATCATTTTATTTATTTACAGAAGGGGGCAAGAAAAAATCTCTGCATTCTTTGTCCTTGTTAGAATATTTATATTCACCTTGTAATTATCCCAGGATTGTCTATTATGCATATAAAACTCAAAACTCACTGAAATCACATGGGTGTTGCTGAGAAAATGGGCAGATATCATAGAAGTTGTGACCTAAAATGCTACTAAAAATAGGTAAAACAACTAGCTGTACTGAATGGAATACAACTTCACTGACACAGAGGTGAGACAAGGTGACCTGATTATGCACTGTTAATTTCTTACTCCTGTCACATAACAGTACAATCAAGATTCTTGTCCACCTGCCCAGTACTAGTGGAAATTAGCATTACATTTCTCATAAAACTGAGAGCAACAACACACCCAAGGAAAAATCTAGTGTTACGAAATAATAATACCCCATGGCAGGGGGGTTGGAACTAGATGATCTTAAGGTCCTTTCCAACCTTAACTATTCTATGATTCTATAATACAATGTTATTTAATGTTTGCTCTTAGATTCTAATGAACCCTTGACTGCTCTTCAACTGAGCTGAACTGGCTGGGAGATCAAAATCTGGCCTCTGAGACCTGATCCCTTGGTAGACTTGCAGTGCAGTGCTGCAGCAGTATTGCCCTGCATGGCCCAAGGGCATCCTTTAGCCAATATGCCTAGCATTTCTATGGCATCCTGACAATTTTTGAGAGAAAAAGACTATTGGCTGAAACACTGTCTGAACAGTTTTTAATGAAGTGATCAATATTAAATACAAGAAGGCTTCATTTACATTTAACGTAAAACACATCATGGTTTAATCCTCGTAGGCAGTTAGAGTACCACACCTCAGTGAGATAGTCGGGAGAACCAGAAAAGCAAAAGTGAGAACACTCATGGGTTGAAATAAAGAGGGTTTAATAGGTAAAGTAAAAACCACAGGTGTAAGCAAAGCAAACCAAGGAATTAATCCACTACTTCTCACTGGAAGGCATGTTCAGCTCTCTCCAGGAAATCAGGGCTCCATTGTGCATAGCAGTGGCTCATACCCCCTTGGGAAGACAACCATCATCATTCCTAATGCACCCCCTCTCCCTCCTCCCCCACCTTTCTTTTTCTTCCCCCAGCTCTATATTGTGAGTATGACACCATATGGTCTGGAATATCCCTTTGGTCAGTCAGTGTCAGCTGTCCCAGCTGTGTCTCCTCCCAGCTTCTCATGCACCCCCAGCCTACTTGCTGGTGGGGTGGGAGGCAGAACAGGCCTTGATGTTGTGCAAGCACTGCGCAGCCATAACAAAAACATCCCTGTGTGATCAATACTGTTTCCAGTACAAGCCCAAAACGTAGCCCCATGCTAGTATGAAGAGAATTTATTCCACCCAGACAAAACCAGCACAGATGTCTAGAATAAATGCAGCAAAATTAAATACTCATTGTCAATTCTGAAGTCAGAAGTTGTATTTATGATTATGTAGTCTGGCCTTTGCAACAGGGCAGAGATATTCTGGGAATTTCTACATCAAGCCAATAACTGCTGCCTGATCCAGACCACTTGAGAAATATTTTGACTGGAATAAAAGGACCTTAATGGAAGGAGGCTGCCTACCGACTATACGCTTGGGTAAATTACTTGTACTGTTACTGTTTTTATTGTACGTTATTCCCAGTTAAAATATGCCTAACTTCATGTTCATGCCACTGAAATATTTAGCAGCTACAAAGTTTGTAAGTACATGAATTTCCAGAACACTAAGAGATACAAGCTGACATACTGTTATCAACATTTTAAAGATGAAAACATGATAAAAAGATGTAAAATTGACAACAGATACATAGTTTTAAACACCTCCGTTTCCTCTGGTACGCCACATTACTAAACTGCACACTATTAATTAAACATAAGCTTACAGAAAGCTTCAGTCTGGAATACATTCAGCACTTAAGTCCTGATTTGTAACTCAATGCAGTATAACAGAAACTACAGCAACCTGCAAAGTCTAGAGAATAGTATCAGGAACACGGCAAAATCTGATCATTGCCAGCAGCTTGTCTTGGACTGGCCGCGCTTTGCTTCTGGTGTTTGCTGCCATCTCATGGACTTTGAACAGCATTGCAGTGGAATTCTGCAAGAACTTCTGCCTCGATAGTGATCTTACTTTTTAGGTAGCTATGCTACCGTCATGTTAAGCAAACACATTGCTAAATTGTGAAAAGATTTCTTAGAATTACTGCTACACAATATGAAACCTTACGGCATAGCCCAAAACATGAAAGGCAAGAAGATAGTGCAAAAATCTGACTGAAACCTCAGTAAAAAAATATTTATTTATGTCACCTAGACCATGTCAGCAAATGCTTTACGATAAAACGCAGTAAATTAATGAAGGTGATTAGCGACTACTGAAAGCACACAGCCAGAACAACTTAGTAAAGTATATTAGTCTACTGTACATACACAGCTACATACCCGTCTTGAGGAAGGTGAGTATCCTTACTTCCACCTAGCAAGATAGAGGTGTTAAGCTACTGTTTCTGAAAAAATTATATCAAGGCATAGTTTTCCGTAGCTGCAGCATGATGAGTGTTCATACTTTCAGGCTGCTCACCTGCACTCAGTCCATCACTTGGGAGCACTGAACTGGTGGCAATGAGAGATGTCTTCTTTGGTGACACTGTAACACAACCCGGGCATTTAATGAACTCGCAGAGATTTTGCCAATGCCACCAAGCCATGTGGTGTGGTTGACACACTGGAGGGAAGGGATGTCATCCAGAGAGACCTGGACAGGCTGGAGAGGTGGGACAGTGCAGACCTCATGAAGTTCAACAAGGCCAAATGAAAGGTCCTGCAGTAGGGTCAGGGCAATCCCAGGCACAACTATAGGCTGGGCAGAGATGGGATTGAGAGCAGCCCTGAGGAGAAGGACCTGGGGGTATTGGCTAATGAGAAAATGAACATGACCCCATAGTGTGTGCTTGAGCCCAGAAACCAACTGTGCTGGGCTGCATCAAGAGGAGCATGACCAGCAGGTCAAGGGAGGAGATCCTGCCCCTCTGCTCTGCTCTCATGAGACCCCACCTGCAGTGCTGCATCCAGTTCTGGGGCCCTCGGCACAAGAGGGACGTGGACCTGCTTGGGTGAGTCTAGAGGAGGCCACAAAGGTGATCAAAGGGCTGGGGCAACTCTGCTATGGAGACAGGCTGAGAGCATTGGGCTTGTTCAGCCTGGAGAAGAGGAGGCTCAAGAGAGACCTTGGAGCAGCTTCCAGTGCCTAAAAGGGGACCTAGGAGAAATCTGGAGAGGGAATTCTCATAAGAGCAAGCAGTGACAGGACAAGGAAGAATAGAATCACAGAATCATAGAATAGTTAGGTTTAGAAAGGACCTTAAGATCACCATGCCATGGGCAGGGACACCTCACTCTAAACCATACCACCCAAGGCCCCGTCCAACCTGGCCTTGAACACTGCCAGGGATGGAGCATTCACGGCTTCCTTGGGCAACCCATTCCAGTGCCTCACCACCCTAACAGGAAAGAATTTCCCCCTTATATCCAATCTAAACTTCCCCTGTTTAAGTCTTAATCCTTTACCCCTTGTCCTATCACTACAGTCCCTAATGAAGAGTCCATCCCCAGCATCCCTATAGGCCCCCTTCAGATACAGGAAGGCTGCTATGAGGTCTCCACACAGCCTTCTCTTCTCCAGGCTGAACAGCCCCAACTTTCTCAGCCTATCTTCACAGGGGAGGTGCTCCAGTCCCCTGATCATTCTCGTGGCCCTCCTCTGGACTTGTTCCAACAGATCCATGTCCTTTTTATGTTGAGGACACCAGAACTGCACACAATACTCTAAGTGAGGGCTCATGAGAGCAGAATAAAGGGGCAGGATCACCTCCTTCGACCTGCTGGTCACACTCCTTTTGATGCAGCCCAGGATATGGTTGGCTTTCTGGGCTGCAAGCGCACACTGCAGCTGGTTCATGTTCATTTTCTCATCGACCAGCACCCCCAAGTCCTTCTCCGCAGGGCAGCTCTGAATCTCTTCTCTGCCCAGCCTGTAGCTGTGTCTGGGATTGCTCCAACCCAGGTGTAGGACCTTGCACTTGGCATGGTTAAACTTCATGAGGTTGGCATCATCCCACCTCACAAGTGTGTCAAGGTCCCTCTGGATAGCATTCCTTCCCTCCAATGTATCAACTGAACCACACAGCTTGGTGTCATCGGCAAACTTGCTGAGGACACACTCAATCCCACTGTCCATGTCAGCAACGAAGATGTTAAACAAGACCAGTCGCAGCACCGATCCCTGAGGGACACCACTTGTTACAGGTCTCCAGCTGGACATTGAGCCACTGACCACAAGTCTTTGTGTGTGGCCCTATGAGTGAGGCCCTGGCACAGGTTGCCCAGAGAAGCTGTTGCTGCCCCATCCCTGGCAGTGTTCAAGGCCAGGCTGGACGGCGCTTGGAGGAACTGGTCTAGTGGAAGGTGCCTTGCCCGTGGCAGGGGGTTGGAACTAGATGATGGGGGCATATAGGGATGCTGGGTATGGACTCTTCATTAGGGACTGTAGTGGTAGGACAAGGGGTAATGGGTTAAAACTTAAACAGGGGAAGTTTAGATTGGATATAAGGAGG